>NW_004949123.1:1679935-1688878 GCF_000317375.1 Microtus ochrogaster | reverse complement strand
TTCCTTCCTTCTTTCCTTCCTTCCTTTTTTCCTTCCTTCTTTCCTTCCTCCTTCCCTCCCTCCCCCCTCCCTCCCTTCCGTTCCTTCCTTTCTTCTTTCTTTCCACAGGTCTCATATAAATGAGGCTGACCTTGAACTCCTACCTTCCCTTCCCTAGTGGTAGGATTGCTGGTGAGTCACCACCTTGCCTGACTTTAAAATACTTTTTTCTTTTTTAAAATGTCAGCTTTATTGAGACGCAACTACTTTGCCTAGGTTGTTTTATTTTTCTTAATTGAGAAAGGCCCTCTGAGTAGCCTTGGCTGCCCTAGAACTTGCTATGCGGACAAGGCTGATCTTCAACTTACAACAATACCTCCTCTTACTGACCATAAATCCCACCCTTTATCTGGCAAATTTCAGGGCCACTAGAATCTTTGCAGCAACCCTTATTTTTGTTTTGTTTTCTTTTTTGAGACAGGATTTCTCTGACTGTCTTAGAACTCAGAGATCCACCTACCTCTGCCTCTCAAGTGCTGGGATTAAAGGCGTGCGCCATCACTGCCCAGCTGTTCCCAGCAACTCTTAACCACTCACATTTTGGGGCATTTAGAGACCGAAAAGAAAGTTCTTAGCAACAGTCTCTCCTCAGTCTCCGTGGTAACCACACATCTGCCTTATGTCTCTATGACTTTACTCGTGTGGTCTTTCCATATAAATACCATCACACAAGATGTCCCTTAGCCCTAGGTTTCAGTGGTCCCGGCTCTAGCTTGCCTCCAGCCCCATCCCTCCTCCAGAGACCACAGTGACCTCAGCACCCTCCCTTGTCCCTGCCCTACTTTCCAGCTTTCTCTTGCAATGCCGGAGAGTTTTTGGATATGAAGGACCAGTCCTGCAAGCCCTGCGCAGAGGGCCGCTACTCCCTCGGCACTGGCATCCGGTTTGATGAGTGGGATGAACTGCCTCATGGCTTTGCCAGCCTCTCGGCCAACCTGGAAGTCGATGACACCATCACTGAGTCCACGGAGAACTGCACTTCGTGAGTCTGGGAGCCAGCACCCAAGTGTCCTGGGGAAGGGGCTGCAGGGCATCCTGGGCACTGTTGTGCGCTGCTCCTGAGGCAGGTGGGAGAACACCTCACTCCCTGGGGGTGGGCGCCGGAGGGGGGACTCATGGGTGTGACCGCTCCTTTGACCCATTCTAACCTAAGCTTACCACTGATCTGTGAGAGAGAAACACCTAAAGAAATAGAGGCAGGTGGATGAGGAACAAGTGTATAATGGACCAGCAGGTTTAAAACAATAGCCAATTGGATTTTCTCTGTGGAATCTTGAGTCAGTAAATAAACTTCATGAATCGGATTAGAACACAATGTACGAAGCATTGGTTGTCTTGCTGGCTTTGGTGCCAAATGTCTAAAACTGGCTGTGTATGACATGTTGTGGATTTGGAGGGATCATGAATGAGATTCTCTAACACCCTTGAGACCCATGTCTTAGTCACTGTTCTATTGCTGTGAGGAGACACCATGACCAAGGCAACCTATAAAAGAAAGCCTTTAATTGGGAGCTGGCTTACAGTTTTGGAGGGTGAGTCCATGGCCCCAGAGCTGTAGCTGAGATCTTACATCTAATCCACAAGCACAAGACTGGACCTCTCATGGGCTTTTGAAACCTCTCCCAACAAGGCCACATGGCCCAATCCTTCTCAAAAGAGTTCTACCAACTGGGGACCAAGGATTCAATTATATGAGTCTATCACGGCCAGTCTCATTTGACCCACCACATCGCAGTAGCTAGGAATCCCCAGCTCAGAAGGAGACCTTTGCCAGTCGTTGAAAAGCTCAGTGCCCCCTCCCCACGGGAGTCAGGGCTAGACAGCTGAGTATGTATTCCAGATGTGCCCTTTAGGGACTCAGCCCTGTGCTGGATGTCCTACGTAGAAGGTTTTTCTTCAACCTACTCAGGAGCCCAGGGAAACTGGCGTTGTGACTTCCATTCTGCAGTGAAAAGCTGGCGGCCCAGTAAGGTTAAGCATTCCATCTTAATTTCCTAGCTCGAAACTGGCGGGACTGATCGCAGACACAGTCCCAAGTTTCTCCCGCTCCACACTGCCGCCTTCAAATCACATGACTGTGTGCCAGGTGGTGGTGGGTTTCAGGGAGCAAAACATTAGGATAAAAAGTTACATAAAGCAGTTCTGACAATATGTATGTCAGGAAAGCAAATGTTCTCTTTATACCGAAGCAAGTAAATGCATAGCATGAATTCTAATTGGTCTTAATAATAAAAACCCAGGGTCAGATATAGGGGTTAATGCTGAAGATGAGAGAAGCAGAGCAGCCAGCCACCAGAGAGGTCTGTAAAAGAACTCTATCAATGCTCAGCCCGAAGGGGCAATCCTGTCCTCAGACTGCATCTCCAGACAGTGTCTGTCCCCACCAGACTGCACAATTCCTGTCTCCTCCTGCCTTATATTCCTCTCTCTGTCCAGCCATATCACTCCTGTCTCCACCTCCCTAGTGCTGGGATTAAAAACATGGGATCCCAAGTGCTGGGATCACCTTTGCACGAGCTCTGTTTCTCTTTTAGACAGATTCAATCTCATGTAGCCCAGGGTGGTCTTGAACTAACAGAGATCCCTCTGCTTCTGTCCCCTGAGTCCTGGGGTTAAAGGTGTGTGCCTCCACTCCCTGGTCTCTAGTGGCTTAGCTCTGCACTCTGATCTTCAGGCAAGCTTTAACATAAAAGCAAAATATCGCTACATAAATGCACTAAAAGGACCAAAGATTGTGTTACACTTGAATTTCTCTCTCTCTCTCTCTTTTTTTTTTTTTTTTTTTTTTTTTTTTGGTTTTTCGAGACAGGGTTTCTCTGTAGCTTTGGAACCTGTCCTGGAACTAGCTCTTGTAGACCAGGCTGACCTCGAACTCACAGAGATCTGCTTGCCTCTGCCTCCCGAGTGCTAGGATTAAAGGCATGCGCCACCACCGCCCGGCTTGAATTTCTCTTTTCAAAGTTTGTTTTTATGGTGCTGAACCTGGGGAGTTGAACCTGGGGCCTCACCCATGCTAACTCCCATTCCTGTGCTTAAATCTCTCAGGAGGACCAATGTGTGAACCACACCATAGACATTTAATCATCCAATTGCATTTTATTTATTTGTTTGTTTTTATTGAGAAAGTGTCTCTCTAAAACCTTGACTGGCCTGGAACTCATTATTTAGACCAGGTGGGCCTGGAAACTCACAGTGATCCACCTGCCTCTGCCTCCCTCCCAAGTGCTAGGATTAAAGGCGTGCGCCACCATGCCCAGCAAGTCATCCAATTTTGACATTAGAGTTCAAGTTTACATATCATAATCAGTATCGCGATAGCTTGGTGGGGGGCAGATATAGAGCTAGAAAAGATACAAGTGAGAAAGGAGGGACTGCGTGGGTCAAAACGATCTGGCGCCCGTCCTGTGTAAGCCCTAATATCAAACGTCGTTTGACCAGGGCTGGACAAGTTGCGGATCATCCATCTATCCGCTCCATCACTTCCCAACCTAGGAAGAGGAAAGGTTCCTCCTCCCTGGGGACCGCAGTGAGAGCGGTGGAAACCATTATCTCTCACTGAGGCAGGATGTGCGTAGGTTAATAACAGCTCCTATATTCAAGGCACAGACCATCACGGAGCCTGGATCTTAAGGCATCCAGAGACATCCCTAGAAGGGAGAGAGGATGTCTCCTCAGTAGAAATGGCCATCTGGAGAGATTTTAAAAGTCAGCAATTGAGCTGATAGTATGAACCTGGCTCTGGCTTTCCGGTATGCTGTCCCGTTACTTCCTGTTCAGCTGGACCAGCACCCCCTGCCTGGTCCACCTTGCAACCTCCCAGCTGCTCTTCTGCCTCCTCCAGGCCATGGTGGTGACTCCACCCAGCAGCCAGCAGGATGAATGCTCATCTAAACACAAGGGTTTCTTACTTGGAACACTGGGTTGAGCACCCATTGCTCTTGGGATGAGATCCAGTCCTTTCCCACAGCCCGGGGAAGCTGCTGTTCTCCTCTGTTCTCTGCCCATTTTGCCTGCATCTCCCAAACATCTCCCCTGCTGCTGCCATGCCGCAGCCACGCCAGCTGGCCAGATGCTTTCCTCCTGAGACCTTAGAGTAGCCCTTCCACAGGGCCTATCCCTGGCTCTTACTTGGCTCTCACGTCTCAGAGTAAAAGTCAAGTCCTCAAAGAACCCATCCCTGCACCAGGAGCCTCCTAAAACAGACTCTGGTGTTACCTTGTCTTTTTGTTGTTGTTGTTGTTGTTGTTGTTTTGTTTGTTTTTCGAGACAAGGATTTTCTGTAACTTTGGAGCCTGTGCTGGCACCTTGTCATTCTTGTTACCATGCTCAGCACAGTTATTCCTATGTGATCAATCATATTAGTTAAGTTTCTGTTCCCTCAACTAGGAACAGAATAGAAGCCCTAGGCAGGAGAGCACCAGCCGTGTCTCCAGCACCTAACACATCATTTTCCACAAAAGTGACACAGAACTAACCATGGGGAAGAGGACAAACTGTACAGTCTCCATGTCTGTCAGGACCCCCAAGGTTTTAAGAGTCATTCATGGATCCTGGGAGTAGGTCCCAGGTCCAGGGCATGGGAAACAGTCTGCCGTCAGACACTAAGGTCTCTAGAGGGAATCAGAGTTTAATCTAGTTCAATTCTGTTGTTGTGTTAAAAATGCCCCGAAAGAAGGCAACTTGATCGGGGGAGTCGTGTTTATTTCTACTCCCAGCTCCAGGCTACTGTCTGTCACTGAGAAGCAAGGCGATAGGAACTTGAAACAGCTAGTCTTGCCACTTTCACAGCCAAGAACAGCAAGAAACAAACACATGTTTGCTCACGCTTTGCTAGGTTTTGGCTCTCTTACACAGCGCAGTGCCACCGCCTAGGGAGCAGCGCTGCTCACAGCGATCTGGTCCTTCTACATTAATAAGCAGTCATCCCCCACAGATGTGCCCGAGGATCAACCTGATCTAGATACTTCCTCATGAAGACTTGGAGCTGGAGAGGTGGCTCACTGGTTAAGAGCACTTGCTGTTCTTGCAAAGGGCCTGGGTTCGGTTCCTAGCACCCACATGAGAGCTCACAAGTGTCTGTAACCCAGTGAACCAGTGCCATCTTCTGGCTTCCATGGGCACTGCACACGCAGTGTGCTAATATGTATGTAGGCAGAACTGAGTCTTTTCCAGGTGATTCTGTATTATGTTTGTCAAGTTGGCTCTTAAAACTAAGCAGCACATCCATCAGCACAGCGTGGGGTTTGGTGTTGGGTGTGAGTGGATGGGAAGGAGCAGCAGCCGAGTAACCATCAACAAGAATGAAAGAAAAGTAGACGTCGACATTAAACAGTAACCACTAAAACGCAGGCAGATCACACCTGACTGGCCTATGGTTAGTCTAATCTTATGCTCAGTCTCCTCTTCTTAAAAATGGTGGAAAGCAGCCGGGCGGTGGTGGTGCACGCCTTTAATCCCAGCACTCGGGAGGCAGAGGCAGGCGGATCTCTGTGAGTTCGAGACCAGCCTGGTCTACAAGAGCTAGTTCCAGGACAGGCTTCAAAACCACAGAGAAACCCTGTCTCGAAAAACAACAACAACAACAAAATAATAATAATAAAAAAAATGGTGGAAATCCCGGTGCACACCTTTAATCACAGGACTCAAGAGGCAGAGGCACGTGGACCTCTGTAAGTTCAAGGACTGAGTTCAAGGACTGACTGGTTTCCACAGTAGTGCCCGGCAGACCAGGGATACACAGTGAGATTTTCTCAAAAACAAACAGTGGTGCTAAACATAGTGCTGTCCTTGTTGTTGGTGGTGGTGTTTTTCAAGACAAGTTTTCTCTGTGTCACCCTGGCTGTCCTGGAACTTACACTGTAGTTTAGGCTGGCCTTGAACTCAGAGATTCGCCTGCCTCTGCCTCCCAAGTTCTGGGATTAAAGGCCTGCATCACCATGCCCAGCTAATAGGGCTATTCTTAAATAATGTAATAGTGATTAAACAAGATGTATGCATATATATATGTAAAAGTTGTAGCCCAGGTGTGTTGGTTTGAATAGGAATGGCCCCAATAGACTCACGTGTTTGATTGCGTGGTCCATAGGGAGTGGCACTATTAGGAGTCATGGCCTGGTTGGAGGGAGTGCGTCACTGTGGGAGTAGGCTATGCCCAGCGTGGGATGCAGCCTCCTTCTACTACCTGTGAATCAGGATATAAAACTCTCAGCTCCCTTCTCCATCACCGTGCAGACATACTTCTTGCCACACTGAGAAAGAACTAAACCTCTGACACTGTAAAGCAGCTCAAGTTAGATGTTTTCCTTTACAAGAGTTGCCGTAGTCATGGTGTCTCTTCACAGCAATGGAATCCTTAACTAAGACACCAGGTGTTCTGGCATATACCTCTGAGCCCCGCACTTGGGACATCGGGGTAGGAAGACAGAGAGCTCCAGGCCTGGGCTACATTGCGTATCTTTGTCTTAATGAAACAAAGGTGGGCTGGAGAGATGGAGGCTCTTCCAGAAGACTGAGTTGGTTAGATTCTCAGTGCCCACATGGTGACTCACAACCATCTGTAATTCTAGTTCTAGGGAATCCAGTGCCCTCTCTGATCTCTGTGGGCACCAGGCACGCATGTGGTACATGCAGGCAAAACACCCCTACACGCAAAATAAGAATAAATCCACCTATAATAAGCTTAGGAAGAAAACAAAGGCTTAGAATGTGTAACTCAGTGGTAGTGCACACTCCAGCACATTCAAGGCCTCGGATCCAATCTCAGATCCCCAGCACTGATCGAGGGGTTGAGGAGAAGCGTCTAGAGCGATGCCTCTGACAATAGAAACCAACCAAACATGTTGTTGTTATTGAAGATAAAGTTCACCAGGGGCAACACTATCAAACACCGGAATCGTGATGCATTTTGCAGATGTACCCCACTTAGGGCTTCCTTTTAATTATGCATCAAACCTCGAGAGTTATTTGTAGCTGATACCGTGGAGTACATCATCATTAAACGTCTCTTTCGTCAAGAGAATCAACACTGTTAAGTTAGCTGGGTCATTTTGGAAGAATTTGGTTTCTTTCCATTTTGATAATAATACCGACTGTTACTGGGCAGTCATGGTGCACACCTTTAATCCCAGCACTCAGGAGGCAGAGGCAGGCGGATCTCTGAGTTTGAGGCTGGCCTGGTCTATAGAGTGAGTTCCTCCAGGGCATTCAAGGCTACACAGAGAAACAAAGCAAAACAAAACAATGAAACAAAACCCCAACTGTTGAGTTTGTAAGGCTTGGGCAGGCACAGGCGGACCCTGGGCACTGACTTAAAATTCTCCTAAAGGCTCTTGTTAGGCAGCTGGGAGCCTTGGGCTAGACTCAGGCAAAACAGAAGCAGCAGAGCTGCCTCAGTTTACCCTTTTCTCACATTATTTGTTTGCTCTCCTGAGGTCCCTGGTACCAGGAGACTGAGGGACTTTATCATGCAAGACAAGGTTGGCATCTGTCCGCTCAGAATCCACAGGGCAGCCGGGAAGACAGGGACGTGAAGAATTAAATTGTGGCCAGAAAAGGACCAGGTCACAAAGAAGCTTCAGGAAACATGCCTACCCCTTGAGCCCCTCCCTTTTCCTTTGGAACCTTGTTCATTAGAGCTGTATGCATGTGCAGGCATGAGATGCTATTTATGGATCAGAGGTGACTTACTAGAGGTTATACCCATAAAGAAAAATGACCCCCTCCCATAGCCCCTTAGCTAAGGGTAGGGCTTCAAATGCCTCACCCTCCTCCATCCAGGCTGGAGTGTCGACTGACTTGGTTTTGTTGTTATTGTTTTGTTTTTCGTTTGTTTGTTTTTGTTTTTCGGGAAAGAGTTATTTCTGTGCTGCTTCGGAGCCTGTCCTAGAACTCCTGAGTCTGAAAATCCCCAGAATCCCTAACAGGAGAACATGGAACCTAACGCATAGCACCAAGCCTTGTGGGATGTGCTGCTGCCATAACTCTCGGTCCCTGTTCTTTCCCAGGTCCAAGTGGGTTCCCCGAGGAGACTACATCGCTTCCAACACGGACGAATGCACAGCCACTCTGATGTATGCCGTCAACCTAAAGCAGTCCGGCACAGTTAACTTTGAATACTACTACCCAGACTCCAGCATCATCTTTGAGTTTTTTGTAAGTGCCTAGCCTGGGGAGAGGGAGGAGGGGTTTACAGCGAGGTCAGGAACCTCTGAGGTTCAGGTTCGTGTATAGGAATCAATCACAAGTATAGCCGTGTTGGGGAAGTGTTTTGGTTTTCACTCTAGAGAAAGCTGTGAGCAAAATGGGCTGAGGCCTGGGGAGCACAAGGCAAAGGACACAGATGGTGAGAACAGAGCCTGTGGATTTCCTAGACGTTCCATCCTGTCCACGCTTGTTATGACATGCAAGTGGCCGAATTGGAAATTCTTTCTCTGGGGTCAATGTTCAGACATTGCTGAGTGTAGCTTACTTATCTGTTCTCGGTTTGGGAACTGGCAGCCCCTCTCCCAGGAGATCAGTGTTGTAGAACATCAGGAAGCAGGGAGTGAGGTCCTCATCTCCTCAGGAGGCTGAGCCTCTCATCCCAAACCCCTTCTGCCTCAGGTCCAGAATGACCAGTGCCAGCCCAATGCTGATGACTCCAGGTGGATGAAAACTACGGAGAAGGGATGGGAATTCCACAGTGTGAGTACCATACCAGCCGCCCCCACGGTCCCGGAGGAGGGGCCCTAAAGGGAAGCTTCTGCTCCAGCGCCCATGGAGGGATGTAGTAATACGAGCGGCGGGCTGCTTCCCGCCACTCCGGCCGCCTCCGGCTAGCTTTACCCGAAATAATTACACGGACACTGTATTCTTTTAATGACTGCTTGGCCCTTTAGCTCTAGCCCTTTTCTCGGCTAACTCTCG
>NW_004949123.1:1678522-1679233 GCF_000317375.1 Microtus ochrogaster | reverse complement strand
GGCTCACAACCATCTGTAATGAGGTCTGGTGCCCTCTTCTGGCCTGCAAGCATACACACAGACAGAATATTGTATACATAATAAATAAATAAATAAAAAAGAGGCCACACTGAGGAAGAGGAAGGAAAGGGTCAGAATAGGCTCTGCTTATTCAGCGAGGGACCAGTGAGGCAAATTAGCAATGCCTGTCTTTTTTTAACACCTACCTTATGTCTTTTTTTAAGGTTGAGCTAAACAGAGGCAATAATGTCCTCTATTGGAGAACCACAGCTTTCTCGGTGTGGTCCAAAGTGTCCAAGCCTGTGCTTGTGAGAAACATTGCCATAACAGGTACAGAGAACAGGCTCGGATCTGGGGTCTGCTGCTGGCTTCCTGGACTCTTGGCTTCTAGGGGAGGGTGGGCATTGGACCCCAGGGCCTTGGTGTCTTGGACCAATCTTGATTTTCTATGCCATTCTTTCTCCCCAGGGGTGGCTTACACTTCAGAATGTTTCCCCTGCAAGCCCGGCACATACGCCTCCAAACAGGGCTCCTCTTTCTGCAAGCTTTGTCCAGTCAACTCTTACTCCAGTAAAGGAGAAACTTCTTGCCATCCGTGTGATCCTGACAAATACTCAGGTGATGTTTGGGGGAGCAGGATACCGAGGAGGAGGGGGTACCAGTGAACACGCAAAGGAAAGCAGGAGACCCATCCTGTGGGGGAGCAGGATA
>NW_004949123.1:1677518-1678296 GCF_000317375.1 Microtus ochrogaster | reverse complement strand
GCTTGCTTTTGTAGGGAAAGGGGTATTAAGATACGTTGTTGGAGGCCACTTGTTCATTTCCTGGCCTCCCAGACTCCCGAAATAATCACACAGAAGCTTTATTATTTGCAATACTATTTGGCCAATAGCTTAAGTGTATTGCTAACTAGCTCTTAGACCTAGAACTAACCCATTTCCATTATTTTATATTTTACCATGAGGGTCATGGCCTACCGGCAAGGTTCCACCTGACAGCTCACATCTTTCCCCTCTGGTGGCTACATGGCATCTCTCTACTCTGGCTTCTTTCTCCCAGCATTCAGTTTAGCTTTCCCTGCCTAGCTCTGCTCTGCCCTGCTATAGGTCCAAAGCAGTTTCTTTATTCATTAATGGTAATCACAGAATACAGAGGGGAGTCCCACATGAAAGATAGGATCTGTTTAGCCCATACTGGCTTTAACCTCAAACCTCAGTATGTAGCAGAGATTAGCTTTGAATTTGCTGCCTGGCACTCACTTTGTTGACCATGCGGGCCTCAAACACACAGAGATCCACCTGCATCTACCTCCTGAGTGCAGGTATTAAAGGTGTGTGCCACCAGGCCCAGCTTGCCTTTGAAGTTCTGCTCCCTCTGCTTTTACCTCTCAAGTATTGAGATTATAGGCAAATGTCACCATGCCTAATAGCTATATAAAAAAAGCTATTCATGGGGGCTGGAGAGATGGCTCAGTGGTTAAGAGCATTGCCTGCTCTTCCAAAGGTCCTGAGTTCAATTCCCGGCAACCACATGGTGGCTCAC
>NW_004949123.1:1676023-1677418 GCF_000317375.1 Microtus ochrogaster | reverse complement strand
TGGTGCCCGCTTCTGGCATGCAGACATACACACAGACAGAATATTGTATACATAATAAATAAATTAAATAAATAAATAAATATTTAAAAAAGCTATTCAATTTTTATTTTTGATGGTAAGTAGTAATTACATATTTACATATGTATCAATGAATCAGCCTGCTTCCATCTTGGACTTGGAAGTCATCTTATAATAAAGGCAAACTAGGTTCATTCCTGTTGATGATTAAATTGCTGTTTCTCAAAGACTGGGCTATGTCCCACCTGTAACCTTAACTACAATGGTTCTGTACTGCCTCATCCAGGAAATGACAACCACATCTTTGTTTCAAAGGTCATCAGACCACCTTGCTAGCCTACTTTTGATCAAAGGGTTATTATGACCACCTGTTGTTATGACCGCCTTGTTATAGTCTGCTTCTGTAACTCTGCCTATTTGCCTGCCAAATCCTCCATCTGAACACCCCTGCCCCTGAGCTATAACCATTATCCTGCCCATGTCCAATGCTGACTTCTTGAACCCCGCCTTAGAGAGAGAGAACCCATGTGCCCAAATTTTAAAAAGCTTGCTTTAATTAATTTGGCCATGATGATGGGATGTTGGTCTCTCTCCTTGAGTCTTTGGGATTAACAGTATGTGTGGTAGTACAGTGTGATATTTCAATACATGCCTACCTTGTGGAGTGATCAAACCAGGCCACAGTCATCACCATTTGGCAACAAAGGTTGAAGAAAAAGTTGGGATCTTTGGCCAATCGAAGTGATATCCACTGAACACAAGGCAGACTTTTTCTCTTGTTTCTTTTGTTTTGTTGAGACAAATCTCAATGCTCTAAAGGAAAGTGGGGGGAGAAGCCTCCAAAAACATCCTGATTTGAAGAAAGAGGACCTGGGGCTGGAGAGACGGCTCAGTGTTTCAAAGAGGGTACTGCTCTTGCATATGACCTGAGTTAGGTTTCCAGAGCCATGTGGGGCAGCTCATAACTGCCTGTGATTCCAGCCTCCGAGGAATCTGATATACTCCCCTGGTCTTCCTGAGCGTTGCGCTCACATACAGGATCCCAACCCACAAAGACACATCTTTTTTTAACTTAATCTTTTTTTTTTTTTTTTTTTTTTTTTTTTTAAGAGAGGGAAAAGACAAGACCTGGTCATGTAAGGATATGTCAAAACACTGTTGTAAAATAGGTACTAGCACCAAGAGCACTCTGCCTTCGCAGCCCAGTGATGGACACCAGGTCTAAACTCCAGAATTGGCTATAAAACAAGAAGGAAGAGGAAGGGGTCTGGTCTGCTCTTTCCCCTAGGAACCCTCATCACGACTCTTTCTTCCCCTTCTTCTACACACGGCCCATTTGCATAGCTCCTCCCCCCTCCATAGACATCCCCCCCCCCC
>NW_004949123.1:1660329-1675923 GCF_000317375.1 Microtus ochrogaster | reverse complement strand
CCCCCCCCCCCGTGTGTCACTCAGGTGGTAAGATGTGTGGTTGTTAGCCCAGGACGGGCTGACCTGTGGCTCGCTTGCTGTTATGCTCCTGATACAAGAGCCCTATTTTTCTGCACAGATCTTGCCAAATGTTGTGTAGTTTTTCAGTCAGACAAGAAAGTTTAGATCTGGGAGGAAGTTTCTAGCCAAACATCTAAATTCCCGTTTTTCCACTTTAATTTTTATTCCTCTTCCCTTCTCCACCTCTATCAATGGTGTCTTTGTTGGTCTCTCATTGGCTCGGTTTCTAACTCAGCAATTGTGCAACGGTTTGAATGACAAGGTAGTTGTAGAAAAACTGTGTTTTGGCCAATGCTGTATAGGCTGATTTCTGTCCAAGCATTGTCGTGAAATTGTTAATCAAGGAGTTGAATTCTTAAAGCTGTTCTTCACCAGCTGAGATCTTACTAGATGAACCTGCAGTTTCATGGGGACAAGATATTTGGGGTGGAAACATAGGTGAAACTAGAAGGTTCATGGGGTAATTTAGCATGATAGCTCTGGTCAACTCCCTTGTGCTGTGTTAAATGCTAGCAGTCCATTTTCTAATTGAAGCCCATAAGGTTTAAGGACAGGGTCTCCAGAACACACTTGCTGGGTTCAAATCTCAGCTTCACCACTCACCTAGGTGCGGTAGTACTTTCTTGTCAGGACCACCAGCCCAAAAATAAGAGACTTATTATTAGGAGACCTATTATTATTATTATTATTATTATTATTATTATTATTATTATTATTATTATTATAAGGAGATTTATTATTAATTAGGAAAGCTTGGCTTTAGCTTAGTCTTGCTTCTAACTAGTTCTGATAGCTTAAATTAACCAATATTTTTAAGTCTACATTCTGCTGCATGGCTTGTTACCTCATCTCTGTCTGTACTGCACACCCTGCTCTCCCTGCATCTCACTTGCAAATCTTGTGCGGCTAAATTCCTCCTCCTTTTCCTCTCTCTCCCTGGAAAGCCCGCCTCTGCTCTCCTGCCTAGCAACTGACCATTCAGCTCTTTATCAAACAAAGCACAGCAATTCTTCTTTACCCAACACTTAGGGCCTGTCGCTTGTCTTTGCCGCAGTTTCTATATACATTCCTAGTGGAAGCCCAAGAAGCAATGGTGCCTCCATTTCTTTATCTCTAAAACAGAAGTGACAGTGATTGTATCTACCTTATGGTGACAGTGTGGGGACTGGCTAATACAGAGAAGGATCTAGGAATGGGCCTAGCAGTTTGTAATTGCTATTTTCTCTTTTAGTTTTTCAAGACAGGATGTCTCTGTGTAGCCTTGGCTGTTGTGAAACTCACTCTGCAGACCAGGCTGACCTCGAACTCACAATGATCTGCCTGCCTCTGCCTCCTGACTGCTGTCTAATTGCTATTTTTCAAAATTTTTTTCTTGTAATGTTGGGAATAGAACTCAGAACAGTGTACATACTAGACAAGCCCTCCTCTACTGAGTTCTAACCCTAAGCACTGATCGATCTATCTATCTATCTATCTATCTATCTATCTATCTATCTATCTATCTATCTACCTCATGGGGGAGGCATGTGCATGAACATGTGTGCATGCCACTGCACACATGTGGAGGTCAGAGAACAACTTTCAGGAAGGAGCCAGTCCTCTCCTGCTATATGGATCTCAGGAATCAGACTCAGGTTGTCAGTGTGGTGGTGAGGACCCCTTTACCCACTGCGATCTCCTGCTGGCCTTGACCCCTGAGCACTAACCTTATTAATTCATGCTTCATGAAGGCCTGTCCATATTCTCACCTCTTCTAATATGAAAATGTTCTCACCGTAGCTTACAATAATAGGTCACGTGTATAGAAGTTCACATTCAATGCGACTTCATCTCATTTATTACTCAGAGCCTGACATGGGAGTGAGCTCCCCATTTACAAATGAGAGGTGAGTTCCCAGAGGCAGAAGGGCCCACCAAGAGTCTGAGCTGACAGGAGCTGAGCCTTGATGTCCCTTGGGTCCTGTGTCTGCTGAGGAAATGGGTCCCAGGGAGAACACCGTACTGGAAGGGGAGTGGAAATATTGGCAGGAGAAGGGAGGCACAGAAAGAGGACCCCGGCCCGGAGGTAAAGGCCTTCTTGCATTTTCCCCCGGGAGCAGTCCCCTCAAGCCACGCGCACTCCCTCAGCCGACCAAACATGTAGGTGACTTTTTCACACTTGACTAATGCCCAACTTAAACCCCTTGGTTTCCTAGACTTGAGCTAGAAAAGCAAGGTCTGTCTCAGCATTCGAGTTAATCATTTATGAAAGGCGTTTTCTCAGTGGTCTGTGTGTAAACAGCTGGGCCATTTCTGCTAAAACAGACCCGGGGTGTCAGGTTAAGCAAATGTTTAGCCAGCAGAACAAAGGTCTTTGTGCCAAACACACCTTCTACCTTGCGCTCTGCCAGGTTTGATACACAAGGCCCTGGGAACTGGCACGTGTTCAGCACCTCCCCCAAATCTCCCCTGGCCAAGTCAGTCAACAGCCTCCGAATTGGGCCTCCTGCTTGTTTACCCAATAAATGAACTGAGAAGATTCCAGCTGTTTCCCGGCCCTTCTTCCTTCCTTCTGTCCTGCCTAATGAGACAGGGACAGAAGAGGTGGGGAGATGTTCAGTCTCGGGGACTCCCAGTGCAGGTCGACAAGGCACCCTTTGCAGAGTTTCTGAGGCAGGAAGTTGTCTGGTAGAAGGAAGGAACCAGCTGAGGAATGGGGCCTCTTTAGAAGGTGGGGAAGAGGTTCCTAAACCTTAGTCAATCTCCTGGTTTGTTGGAATTTTTTTGGGACTACCAACTAACTCCCAAAGAAAGACACGGTGACTTATTATTAATTACGAATGTTTGACGTTAACACAGGCTTGTCCCATTAGCTCTTTTAACTTAATTCAACCCGCTTCTATTCATCTACGTTTTGCCTCAGGGTTTTTTACTTTGCTTTCATTCTGGATGTTCTACTTTCCTGCTTCCTCCCTGTCTGTCTGGCCCTCAGTGTCTTCCTGGTGTCTCTTTTTCTTTCTTTCCCCTTTTTGAGCCTAAATTCCTCCTCTTAGTTACTCTCCTTGCCCAGAAGGCCTCTCTCACTTTTGGCCATTCAGCTTTTTATTAGATCAGTTGGGTGCCTTAGGCAGGCAAGGTAAAACGGCAGCACATCTTTGCATAGGTAAACAAATATTTCATAACATTTTCCCTTTTTCGGCTAAATAAAAAGAAAGGTTTTAGCATTAACATAGTAAGACTACATACAATAAGCATTTTCACTTAATCTGAAGTTTCTACTTACTGTGCCGGCTGCTCAAGTGCTCTGCTCAACAGTAGCGCCTCTCAAAGGAGCTGTATCTATTTTTTTTTTGTTTTTGTTTTTGTCACCCCCCCCCCCATTTTTTTCTCCAACTTTCTCAGGCCCTGTGTAAAAATTCCAGCCCCACACTTGGCACCATCCTAGGGCAGTTCTTTTTTTTTTTTAAAGATTTATTTATTTATTATGTATACAACATTCTGCCTCAATGTATGCTCGCACGCCAGAGGAGGGCGCCAGATCTCAGTACAGATGGTTGTGAGCCACCATGTGGTTGCTGGGAATTGAACTCAGGACCTCTGGAAGAGCAGACAGTGCTCGTAACCACTGAGCCATCTCTCCAGCCCTCAAATCAGCTCTTGCTCCCTTAAATTGCTTCTCGTGGGCTGTTTGGCCAAAACAACGGGAAAAGTCAATAACACCGCGGGGAGCTGACGTACCCACAGGACACTGAGCAGAACGGAGGACACACACCAGGTACTCCCTGCTCTACTTCCGCCTGAGCTCCTCTTTCACCAAGTGATCTTAAAGCGCAGTTCAGTCTGCAATCCTAGCCCTCTGAGACGCTAAAGCGGAATTGGTTCAAATCTAAGGCCAGCCAAGACTTCACGGTTTCAGGTCAAGCTATCCCACCCCCTTCCCTCCTCCACCAAAAAAAAAAAAGGAGGAGGAGGAGGCAAACAATAAAAACAGAAAGCGAATGCTTTCTAGAAGTTTGTGTAGTGACACACCCATGGCCTGGGGCACTGCTGGCCACTAGCCAGTACCCAGGAGTGGCTAGTGTTTGTGTAAGAGCTGGGCTGCTCTCTTGTATAACTTGAAATATTTTTTTTTCTTCCCTTGGTCCTTCAGAAAAAGGATCTTCCACCTGCAAAGTGCGCCCAGCCTGCACAGACAAGGATTATTTCTATACCCACACAGCCTGTGATGCTAATGGAGAGGTGGGTAGCACACTTGCAGCCCTCCCTCCCCCCCCCCCTTCCCTGTTCCTTAGACACAGTGAAACTGACACAGGAGAAACCCCCACCAACCTGCACGATGAACCCAGGCTAGTGGGGGGCCAAAGGACATGGCTTCGAGTTCAGGTCGGACACTCTTTCTGCCCGTGTGTCACTCAGCACTGACACGTGTTCTCTTTCAAACCCACCCCGTTCTCTTTTGCTTGGTTTCTCTCCTTTGCTCACCCGTGGGCCCCACTTGCCCATCCCCACCTGCTGCTCTCCACAGAGAGACCCAGTCTCGTGTGCTCGCTGCTTCAGGGGAGAGCAGAGGACATCTCTTCCCACTTCCAACTCCCTGGAGAATGGCCTAACCGGTTCTAGTGCCCACTGTTTCTCCCCAGCCCCCACCCACACTAGACTTCCTACCCCTGTAGTCTGGTTGTCTCTGGGCTGACAAGCAATGTTTGTGTGAACTGATGCGTCAGGTTGTGAACCAAAGGCCACTGAGATACAACCCCACACTCACAGAGCTCCCAAGGGCAGCAGGGAGGTGCCAGACAGTGGTGGTGCACACCTTTAATCCCAGCACTTGGTCTACAGAGCGAGTCCCGGTACGGCCAGGGCTGCACAGAGAAACCTTGTTGAAAAACAAAACAAAACCAACAAACAGACAGAGGAGAAAGAGGATCCCACCACCATGAGGCAATGGAGGGGATGTGTAGGGCCTGGAAGAATCCTAAAGAACAGAACGAGCCGGAGGAGCCGGAGAAAGCCTTTTTGAAAATGCTAATCAACAGTCACAAATATTGAGAGGGGCAAGGGGAGTTTTGACTGTTTCGAAGTAGTCTCATTATATATACAGTGCTAGCCTAGAACTTAGAGCGATCCTCCTGCCTCTGCCTCCTGAGCACTGGGATTAAAGGTGTGCATAACCATGCTCGACTGATAAAAAGATTATTTATTTATTTATTATGTATACAATATTCTCTCTGTGTGTATGCCTGCAGGCCAGAAGAGGGCACCAGACCCCATTACAGATGGTTGTGAGCCACCATGTGGTTGCTGGGAATTGAACTCAGGACCTTTGGAAGAGCAGGCAATGCTCTTAACCTCTGAGCCATCTCTCCAGCCCCTGATAAAAAGATTTTTATTTTTGGCAAGAGTATACAAATCTTTACGGGAGACAACTGGTCACCACCTCCTCTATCACAGAACCCTGATTAGACGCACCCTTCCTCCTCTGGCTAACATTGTTTGGCAGACAGTCACTGTGGCAAACATGTGACCAGAACAGAATTCTCTACTGTTTCTGGAGTTCTCATCCTGGGCCAGATCTCTGGTATCCTCCAACCCCCATGTTCTGCTTTGAAACAGGGTCTACATCCCACCCATGCTGAATCTTGCTTACTTCATGTTTGCAGACACAGCTCATGTACAAATGGGCCGTGCCAAAAATCTGTGGTGAGGACCTCGAGGGATCAGTGAAGCTGCCTGCCTCTGGTGTGAAGACCCAATGCCCACCCTGCAACCCAGGCTTCTTCAAAACCAACAACAGCACCTGCGAACCCTGCCCCTACGGCTCATACTCCAATGGCTCCGGTAACAACACCCTTGCTCTGTTTCCTACATCCTCTCCATCCTAATATTGGGGGTTGGTGATTCCCAGAGGAGCTAGCCAAGTGCCCTCTGCCCATCCTCTGAAGGCAGTGAAGGGCAGGCCAGTTCTGAGGACCAGGTTCAGGAATCTCTAGGTTAGGGCCAGATTGCCCTGTCTTCTACCTCACTGTCTCTGCGAGCGTGACTCAGGCCTTGAGAGTCTCAGTCTTCACAAGAGAGGTGTCCAGGATGCGGCACAGATGCTAACTAGAAAGTCCATGGGGCTAAGATGACCAACTGGACAGAATGGCAACCTATAAGTTACAGGACACAAGGGAGTTGGGGGAGGAGTGCTGTGTACCTGCTAGAACAAATGCATTTGATGACAATGTGGGAATCCAGTGATGTACCTGAGAGAGCTTAAAAGGTGCATCAAAGCGAATGATCAGTAGGGACAGCTGGAGTTCTGGTCAGTGTGTCTAATTTAAACGGGTTGTTTTGAGTACCTCTGACCTAACTTCGTGCTGCAGCACCGCGAGGTCGGTCCACTGTTTGGCGGCCACTTGTCTGTCTGGCAGCAGGTTCAGGCACTGACCTGGTCTTGTGCTTCTTCTAGATTGTACCCACTGCCCAGCGGGAACTGAGCCTGCGGTGGGATTTGAATACAAATGGTGGAACACGCTGCCCTCCAACATGGAAACTACTGTTCTCAGTGGAATCAACTTCGAGTACAAAGTCCTGACCGGTGACTGCCTCTCCCCCCTTACCCTGTGCTGTCACTCTTGGCTCTCCCACTGGGAATCATGACTCCCTTGAGAGTTCCACTCCCTCCACGGACACGCCACCATCGTTTAGTTTCAGAGAGAGAAAGGAGCTAGGAAAAGCATATACAAGCCAGTCTTGGTGGCTCAGGCCTGTAATCTCAAGCACTCAAGAGACTGAGGCAGGAGCATTACCGCAAATATGAGGCAATAGTGACTTCCAGGCTGGTCTTAGTGTGAAATCCTTCTCAAAACAACAAAAATATTAAAAAAAAAAAAAAGAAAGAAAGCAAAAGAGGTTGAGGCAGCAGTATTACCACAAATCCTGGATAGCCTAGGCTACAGAGTGAGATCTGGTATAGAGAGAAGAAAGGAAGGGGGTTGGGGAGAAAGAGAGAAAGAGGGAGGAAAGAAGATAAATAAGAAGAAAGGAAGCCGGGCGGTGGTGGCGCACGCCTTTAATCCCAGCACTTGGGAGGCAGAGGCAGGCGGATCTCTGTGAGTTCGAGACCAGCCTGGTCTACAAGAGCTAGTTCCAGGACAGGCTCCAAAAACCACAGAGAAACCCTGTCTCGAAAAACCAAAAAAAAAAAAAAAAAGAAGAAGAAAGGAAGATAGTAGTAAGTTAGTTGCCGGATAAGCATCAGGTCTGGATACCTCGCAGGACAGTGTTATTATCGTATTGACCCTTCCCTCTCCTTTTCCAGGCTGGGAGGTGGCTGGTGACTACATTTATACGGCTGTTGGGGCCTCAGACAACGACTTCATGATTCTTACTCTAGTTGTGCCAGGATTTAGGTGAGGACTACGAAACCAGGGGAGCCCAAGCCAACCTGGCCTCTTCCACAGCCCACGTCCTTGAGAATGTGACGTGGACAGGCCTCCAGATTGGAGTTTTGCTTTCACTTCGGGATCAGTCCAGAACAGAGAAGAGCACACCATGGCCACGTTAACTGTACACCAGGACATGTTCTTAGTTAATTTTTATTTATTTTTATTTTGTATGTGTACGAGTGTTTGCCTGCATGTATGTGTATGCCCCATGAAAGGACAGAAGGGGACACTAGATTCTCTAGACCTGAAGTGACAGACAACTGCAAGCCACCATGTAGGTGCTCAGAATGGAACCCCAGTCCTTTGCAAGAGCAGCCAGTACCCCAAATCGCTGAGCAGTCTCTGTAGATCACCCCTGCACCCATGATGGTTTATTTTGAATGTCAGCTTGAGATTTGGAATCACCTAGGAGACATACCTCTACGAATGTTGAGAAGGGAATTTCTGGAAAGGTCTAAGGAGGAAGAGCTACTGTCTATGCTGGTCAGGGTCTAACTAAGGAGGAAGGGCTTTCTATGCGGGTCGAGGTCTGACTAAGGAGAATGAGCTATCTATGCGGGTTGGGGTCCTAGGCCTCAGCCTAGGAAGGAGGAAGTAAGTGGAGTGGCAGTGTGTATCTGGCTGCTACCTGACTTTGGACGCACCTGGTCACCTCATACTCCAGCTTCCCTGCTTCCCATCATGTGGACTGTATCCCCTTAAACTGTGAGCCGGGATAAGCCCTTCCTCCCTTAGCTGCTTCCTGTTCAGTGATTTATCACAGCAGTGAAACAAATTGATGCAGAACCCATGCCGTATTGGTCTACCCAGCTTCTCTCACTGGCTGGCCACGTCAATCCTTCCTCCTCATAACAGCAGCAAGAGTTTTAGAGACTGGGCTGGAGAGATGGCTCAGAGGTTAAGAGCATTGCCTGCTCTTCCAAAGGTCCTGAGTTCAATCCCCAGCAACCACATGGTGGCTCACAACCATCTGTGATGCGGTCTGGTGCACTCTTCTGGCCTTCAAGCATACACACAGACAGAATATTGTATACATAATAAATCAATAAATATTTAAAAAAAAAAGTTTTAGAGACTTAGAAATAACGCCACAGCAGGGCTGGAGAGATGGCTCAGGCTGCTCTTCCAGAGGCCCTGAGTTCAAGTCCCAGCACCCTCATGGTGGCTCACAACCATCTGTAATGGGGTCTTGTGCCCTCTTCTGGCCTACAGGCATATACACAGGCAGAATATTGTATACATAATAAATAAATATTTTAAAAAATTTAAAGAGAAAATAAGGCCACAGTACTACTTACAGTTTATTTTTATGAAATTTTAATAGATAATTTAATATGCTTTGTGTGTATGAATGTTTTACATAGATGTGTGTATATACACCTTGTGTGTGTCAGTTTGATCCCCTGGAACTGAGGCTGTGTATGCTTGTGAACCTGGGTCCTCAGCAAGAGTAACAAGCGCTCTAATCCACTGAGCCATCTCTCGAGTTCATTGTTACTTGAGGCAAGAAGATTGAGTAGGATGGTTCTTACTGCATTTTATAAAGTACGTTACCACCCTGAGTACTGTTGGGCAGCGATACTATAATGAGAGATAAAGATAATTATCACTTCCATTCATTAGCCAAGGGAGCTACGCATTGGCCAGATGAAGGTCATATAGCTTGGATGGCGTAGTTGGACTTAGGTCTCAATCTTTCCAACTCCTCCCCCAGGTCCCTCAAACCCTCAACTGACCCTTTCTGCTGTCTAGACTCTTTAAGTAGCCCTGCTTGGCCTCAGAGATGATCTGTAGTTGATGTCCCGCAGACCTCCCCAGTCAGTGATGGCCGACACAGAGAACAAAGAGGTGGCCAGGATCACATTTGTCTTCGAGACCGTCTGCTCTGTGAACTGTGAGCTCTACTTCATGGTGGTATGTTTCTTCTCTCAGTAGCTGGGGGTTTCTGCCGGAGGGTGGACCCAGCTTGCCCTAGCGGTAAGGCGATGGGATGGGCGACCATTATGGTGATTCCACAGGGCACGAGCCCAGAGTGACTACCAGGGGCTCCTTAATACGTAGAACAGGTCTGACCAGTGTGACCGTCCACAGGGGGGTAGTGTCTGCTTCTGGGAGCAATGACCCCTTCCTCACTTGTCTATCCTGGGCTCAGGGCATGAACTCTAGGACCAACACTCCAGTGGAGACGTGGAAAGGTCCCAAAGGCAAACAGTCCTATACCTACATTATCGAGGAGAATGCTACTGTGAGCTTCACATGGGCCTTCCAGAGGACCACTCTGCACGAAACTGTGAGTCCCTCTCCATCTCAGGGGCAGACTGTGTGCACAGGAGGAATCATGCACGCTTCTGAGAAGGCTTGGCGTAGCCCTCTGAGGGCTTGTAGCCTTTTCTACATGCTTTCCAGGGAAGATAGCATTACATACCTTCAATCATTGTCCCTCCTTGCAATCCCCAGCATGGGTGAAGCCAGATCTGCAGCTATTTTTAAGAAACACCACTCTGCTTTTCTTTCGTTTTTGAGACAGGGTCTTGGTACATAACCCAGGCTGACCTGGAACTTTCGATCTTCCAGTTTTACCCTTCCCAGAACTAGATTACCAAACCTGGCTTCTCGGGGCAGTGGTGGTGCACGCCTTTAATCCCGGCACTTGGGAAGCAGAGGCAGGCAGATATCTTTGAGTTCGAGGCCAGCCTGGTCTACAAGAGCTCGTTTCAGGACAGCAAGGGCTACACAGGGAAACCTTGTCTCCAAAAAGCCAAAAAGAAAAGAAAAAGAAAAAAAAAGTCATTGTCTTTTTAAAGCTAAACCCACTATTTCTAATGTTACTAATTTTAATTAGCATACAAAGGATCACCACTAAAGAAAGTGAGAAAGATGCTTCTCAGGTTCTTCCTAGGTATCATGGGATAAGCCTTAAGAACTGGGGACGTGTCTCACTTAGTAAAAGTTCTTGCCATATGAGCCTGAAGAACCCATGTTTGATCTCGAGCACCCATGTAAAAACCAGGACATGAGACAGTTCAATGAGAGACCCTGTCTCAAAAAGTAAGGTGGGGATGGTAAAAGAATGTCTGGTGTCAGCCGGGCGGTGGTGGCTGTGCCTTTAATCCAGCGCTTGGGAGGCGGAGGCACAAGGATCTCTATATCTCTATGAGTTCGAGGCCAGACTGGTCTACAGAGTGAGTTCCAGGACAGTTAGAGCTGTTACACAGAGAAACTCTGTCTCAAACCACCCCTCCCCCCCAAAGAAAAAGAAAAAGAAAAGAAACACCAAAAAAGGAAGGAAGGAAGGAAGGAAGGAAGGAAGGAAGGAAGGAAGGAAGGGTGGGTGGTGGTCTTGTGTCTACTTCTGGCTTCCACATGCATATTCACATATGTGAACACACATGCACATATATACATGTACATATATGATGTACACACAAATAAATAAAATAAAAATAAACTCGACTTTCTGCACTTCTAAGAGCTGCTGCTGGCTCAGGCCTCCCCTTCCTTTGACCTTGTTTTCTCATCTCCAGGGCAGAAAGTACACTAATGATGTTGCCAAGATCTACTCCATCAATGTCACCAACGTCATGGGTGGCGTGGCCTCCTACTGCCGTCCCTGCGCCCTAGAAGCCTCTGATGTGGGCTCCTCCTGCACCTCTTGTCCTGCTGGCCATTACATTGACCGAAATTCCGGAACCTGCCACCTCTGCCCTCCTAACACCATCCTGAAAGCCCACCAGCCTTACGGCGCACAAGCCTGTGTGCCCTGTGGCTCCGGGACCAAGAGCAATAAGGTGCCAGCAGTCTGCCACACATGGTGACCTTTGCCCTCTGCTTGGATGGGTGCTGGGTTCTGGATGGGATTCTCGGGGGTGGGGGGCTGATACCCACATGCTATCCCTAGCAACACCCACGCCATCCCATGCTCAGGTTGTTGTGGAGGACACCAACAGGGTGTGATACCAACATGGTGGTTGAGTTCTTAGCAGGAGGTCTTGTCTTCCCTCTGTAGTAGACAAGTCTCATCTTCCGCTAGTGGAGCCCTTGCTAGTGACCTTGGGGTCCAGAGGGCTATTTGGCCTCTGTGCAGACACCTAAAGGGAAGAAATAGTGGGGATGGGGTCTGTGGCTCAAATTCAGCCTAGTCCAATCCAGCCTGTGCACACAGGAATCTGCCCCCTCTTTCTTGGGGAAGGTGAGTCAACCTTTAATGGGACATATATGTTGGCATTGCTGACCTCCACCCAGGGCTTGCTCTGCTCTGCTAGATCTCTGCAAAGATCCCCTGAAGTTTCACATCCACAACATACCTGTATGAGCCAGGCATGGTGGTGCATACCTGTAATCCCAACACTTGCGGGGTAGAGGAAAGAAAGTCAAGAGCTCCAGATTACTCTTATCTACACAGCAACCTTGAGGCCAGCATAGAACCAAGATTTTGTCTCAAAAAACCAAAACCTAAAACAAGACAAAACCCCAAAGACAGTACCCGTGATTAAATGGTCTGAGATACACATTTGCAGTCATAACTGGTTTGTATTTTACTGATCACCCCATGAGATCATTCTTTAAATTTGTTTATTTATTTATGAGATCAGGTCCTGTGTATTCTAGATTGACTTCAAACACGGTGTAGTCCCGAGGGTGACCTCAGATTCCAGAACCTTCTGCTTCGTTTATTTGCAAACTGTACGATTGTCCTACAGACCCTTGACGACCTTTTAGGAGTGCCTGGGATGTTCTCCATAGCCTTCTTTCCCAGGAGCTCCCCCTGCTGCTGTGGGAGGGAATGGCAGTGTGTCCGGCTACCTTTAATAGTCCTAACGCACAAGAAACAGGAAGCAAGGCCCCTCCCACAGTTCAGTTTCCTCCAGAGAACCCCAGAAAAAGGAGGCAAAGCTCAGTGTGTTTTAAATGGCCACGTATGTTCTGCACATGGAAGCCTCTTTCTTGCCACTCTGGAACCCTTATTTCCGTTAGGGCCCCATTGTCTTCTGCTTGAAGGAGAGGCTTGATCAAAGAGCCCTTGCCCAGCCTGCACGAGGCTCTCAGTTGAATTTCTAGCACTACTAAAAACAAACTCAGACAGAAGTTCTCCAGTGAATACTGGCATCTGGGAACCTCAGAATTCTGCAGCAGAATATTTATGCACCACAGTAAACCACAGGTACATTCAAAGACTTTGAGACAAGGGGACATTTCAAGGGCATGAATAAAAATTGTGTCAGACATATTGGAACAGGGATCCTGGGCCACGATAATTAATACAAAAGTGGCTTCGGTCCAAGGCTGTGTGGACAGTTGCCAGGCAGATGTCCTTGTCAAAATCCTTTGTGTATATATAGGGATGTCCTTGCAGGAATATTGACGCTGGCAGTTCTGTCAGCGTCTTTCATGACAGCCACCATGGGCGATTGTATATGAACCCCCTTTCAGCCATGTTCATCTTCTGTGTGCCGTTAACTGAATGGCAAGGTAGATCCTCTCAGGGTCTGTTCCGCTAATGTCCACTATAGTCCTTTCTTCCCTTCCTCTTTCGGTCTGCTCAGTCTGGAGCAGCTTGGGGAGATCTGTTACACCCCACTGCAGCCCTGACGCATCAGACCGCCTGCTGACCCGACCCTTCTCCCCTCAGATCCACTCCCTCTGCTACAATGACTGCACCTTCTCCTTCACCCGAAGCAATCCCACCAGGACGTTCAACTACAACTTCTCAGCTCTGGCTGGCACCGTCTCTCTGGCAGGAGCGCCGAGCTTCACTTCGAAAGGGTTGAAGTATTTCCATCATTTCACCCTGAGTCTCTGTGGGAACCAGGTAGGCTGTGAGAACCGGAAAGGGGGTTGGAGGCTGGAGGTGAGCGCAGGAGAAAACAAAACAAAACAGGAAAACACAGAATCCCCAAGGCAGCAGGGGGATGAGAGAAGGAGGTTTAATAGCAGCAACTCTTCCTGAGGATTGCTTTTTTATTTTTGGTTTTTCGAGACAGGGTTTCTCTGTGGTTTTGGAGCCTGTCCTGGAACTAGCTCTTGTAGACCAGGCTGGTCTCGAACTCACAGAGATCCGCCTGCCTCTGCCTCCCTAGTGCTGGGATTAAAAGCGTGTGCCACCACCACCTGGCTCTGAGGATTGCTCTTATTCCTAAAATTAAATGTGCAATAAATACTTAGGGAAATAAAAAATGTTTTAAAAGTAAGATCTTTGTTTACTGTTCCCTGAACTTCCCTCAGAGATATTAAAAATTTTCAGATTTTGGAAGTATTTCCCGTTTTGAAGTTCTAGACTGGGAATCCTTGAGTGGGGAATATGAAACCATCACACAACCAGAAAGCTTTACAAGAGAAACACTTCCAGCCTCCAGTTATTTCTGATACCCGATACTCATCCTCTTTACACAAGAATAAGTGGAGGGCTGGGACTCGGTTGGTAAGGCACTGGCCACGCAAACAGAGGACCCAAGTTCAGACTCCCAGCACCCAGGTCAAAGCCAGGCAAGGCAGCTTGTGCCCACAATCCCAGTGTTGGGAGGCAGACAGGCAAACGCCTGGAGCTTTCTAGCCAGCTAATTGGTGAGCTCCAGGTTCAGCGGGACACCAAGTAAATAAGATGGCACGTGACTGAGAAAGACACCCGACTTTGGCCTCAGAAGCTTGCAGATCCACACAGACATGCACTCATGGACACAGAGCCCTCCGTCACCACCCCACATTGGACTAGGCAGAGTCAAGAACAACGGCACACATTTGTGGTCCCACCTACTCAAGAGGCTGAGGCAGGAGGATCATTTGAGCCCAGGAAGTGAAAGTCAGCCTGGGTAACATAAAGAGATCTTGAGACCTCCTTGATCCATATGGTGGAAGGAGAGACCCTGTAAGATATTTGCTCTCCCTATGCATGTACACGGGTTCACAGTTACACTTCTGTCCTTGTGCACCGGCACAAAATAATTTAAAATGTAATTTAAAAAAACAACATAAGGCAGAAGAGAAGCCTTAAAGAAGCAGTCTTTGGTAGCAATGTGTTGTTTTCTGGAAGCTGGATAGAATAAGCCGCCCTTAGTTTCTCTACGTGGATCATTTTTGACATAGGCAGTGAAAATAACATGAAGGTATTTATGAGGGGAGAATTCATCACCGGCCACTTTATGCTCCTACAACCTCAAAGCAGAACTGTGGGGGCTGGAGAGATGGCTCAGTGGTTAAGAGCATTGCCTGCTCTTCCCAAGGTCCTGAGTTCAATTCCCAGCAACCACATGGTGGCTCACAACCATCTGTAATCAGGTCTGGTGCCCTCTTCTGGCCTGCAGGCATAAATGCAGACAGAATATTGTATACATAATAAGTAATTTAAAAAAATAATGACTATACTTTAAAAAAATAAATAAATAAATAATTTGTGAAAAAAGCAAATAATTAAAAAAAAAAAAAAGCCGGGCGATGGTGGCGCACGCCTTTAATCCCAGCACTCGGGAGGCAGAGGCAGGCGGATCTCTGTGAGTTCGAGACCAGCCTGGTCTACAGAGCTAGTTCCAGGACAGCTCCAAAGCCACAGAGAGACCCTGTCTCGAAAAACAAAACAAAACAAAAAAAAAAGCAGAACTGTAAAGAGGGATCCCGCCACTAACACTCTTGACTGATGACACGGGAGCTATAATTAACAGT
Source organism: Microtus ochrogaster (assembly GCF_000317375.1). NCBI lineage: Eukaryota > Metazoa > Chordata > Mammalia > Rodentia > Cricetidae > Microtus > Microtus ochrogaster. The sequence goes on along the minus strand of NW_004949123.1, from coordinate 1,660,801 downwards.
GGAAAGGAACTAGCAAACCCCATTTCCACTGCCCTGGAACACAGAGCTCTAGAGCACAGAGTCCGCATCTCCGTGCTGAGGAGGCCTCTGCATGGAAACAGTGGATTTCTACAGAAACCGTGCCACGGTGTAAAAGAATTCAGAAAGAGTAGCGATGGGTGTCACTTGCTTTAGAAGTAAAGGCCCCTGGAGTAGGAGATGCGGTTACTGGGAAGACAGAGCATGAAAGCAAAAGTGGCTGGTCTCGTGCGTGCGTGCGTGCGTGCGTGCGTGCGTGCGTTAGGAGAGGTGATGTGGGGAATCCTTTTATTCCTGCTTCAGCCTCCCAGGGGAAAGGTAAACATCCGTGTGGCTAGCCATGTAAAGTTACTAAGGACTGGCCGGGCGGTGGTGGCGCACGCCTTTAATCCCAGCACTTGGGAAGCAGAGGCAGGCGGATCTCTGTGAGTTCGAGACCAGCCTGGTCTACAGA
>NW_004949123.1:1657537-1658089 GCF_000317375.1 Microtus ochrogaster | reverse complement strand
ACGGCGGGACTTAAACAGTACTGGTCCTCAAAAAGTTGGGGGGATCTGGATCTGGAGTTCAAAGCCAGGCTGTGTAGTACACTGTTTTTTTTTTTTAAAAAAAAAAAAAGGAAGAAAGGAAGGAAGGAGGGAGGGAGGGAGAGAAAGAAGGAAGGCAACAATTTCCTTCTCTCAATACAGGTTTCGTTTTGCTTTATTTTGCTTTTTCACAGAACAGAGGGAGAGGCTGAAAACATAGCTGAGCAGTTGAACAGTCTGACCTTGGGATCATTCTCCCAGAACCTCCCTCCCCCCTAAAAGGTTATCATTTAAGACACAGCCTTAACCATTTTGAGGCCTTTAGTGTCTAGCAATCCCACCTTTTTGGGGAGCCTGAGACAGGTGATCATTAGTTCTAGGTCAGACTGGGTTATTTAGCAAAAGTTCATTAAAAAAAAAAAAGCCGGGCGGTGGTGGCACACTCCTTTAATCCCACACTCGGGAGGCAGAGGCAGGCGGATCTCTGTGAGTTCGAGACCAGCCTGGTCTACAGAGCTAGTTCCAGGACAGGCT
>NW_004949123.1:1639606-1656744 GCF_000317375.1 Microtus ochrogaster | reverse complement strand
CCAGGCTGGCCTCGAACTCACAGAGATCCACCTGCCTCTGCTTCCCGAGTGCTGGGATTAAAGGCGTGCGCCACCACCGCCCGGCGCCTTCGGTCTTGATAGCGCCATTCTACTGTAACATCTGACGGGAAAGCTTAACTCTTGGGTGGTTTTTTAAAAAAGGTCCCTTTTGGTACTTGTCTGTGACCGTATGCTTTTCCCCACATTTCCCTACTAGGGGAAAAAAATGGCTGTGTGCACAGACAATGTCACTGATATCCGGATCCCTGAAGGTGAGGCCGGTTTCTCCAAGTCCATCACAGCCTATGTCTGCCAGGTGGTCATCATCCCCTCAGAGATGACAGGCTACAAGGGCGGGGTGTCTTCACAGCCGGTCAGTCTTGCTGACCGACTTGTTGGTGAGTAACCTCCAGATTTAGTTAACCGTGTGTGTGTGTGGTTGTATATGTGTATGTGTAGTTGTGTATTATCTCTCTCTGAGTCTGAGTTTGTGTGCCCATGTATCTGTGTCTCTCTGTGTGTGTCTTATTTGTCTCTCTCTCTGTCTGTGTTTGTGTGTCCATATGTCTTTGTGTGTGTGTGTGTCTCTGTGTCTGTGTTTGTGTATGTGTATGTCTCTGTGTGTGTCTCTCTGTGTGTTTATGTACATATGTGTGTCTCTTTATCACTCACTGTTTGTGTTTATATGTGTGTGTGTCTGTGAGAGTGTGTGTCTCTTTGTGTATGTGTGTTTATGTCTCTGTGTGTGTTTGTGTGTATGTTTGTTTCTGTGTCTCCCTGTGTGTATGTGTATGTTTGTTTGTATGTCTCTATGTGTATATGTGTGTTTGCTTGTGTGCCTCTGTCTGTGTATATGTGTGTGTGTGTTTGTTTCTGTGTCTTCCTGTGTGTATGTTTGTTTGTGTGTCTCTGTGTGTATGTGTGTGTTTGTGTGTGTGTTAGAGAGTGTGAGACTGAAATGCACGCCGCCCTTTGTTTCAACTCCATTCCACGTGCCCCTGGCCTCTCTGCTCAGCCTTGGGTTCACTTTTGTGTGTTTCTTGGCAATACGATGAAATGTAGGTTGGTGGCTGACAGCCCTTGAGAGCAGTGAAGTAGTTGCCAGCTAACGCTAGAGAGAGAACTAATTGGGAGCTCTGGTTTGACAGGAGTGTCGACAGACATGACTTTGGAAGGAATCGTCTCCCCAGCTGAACTCTTCCACCCAGAGACCTCAGGGCTCCCGGACGTAGTCTTCTTTTTCAGGTGAGGATGAGAGACCAGGGTGAGGCCAGTGAAACCTTGGACTCTCCCACAAATCTGCACCCCTCCCTCTCTATCCACCTCCTACTTGTCAAGTCTGAGCAGGTTCTGAGGTCTAGGGCTACCAGTCATCAGAGTAAATGCTGGCTGTAACTTGACCTGGGCCTTTCGCATTTTACTGGGGTTATTATGCACTGGGGTGGGGAGAAATATGGAGGATCTCCACAGACATCCCTTCCTGAAGGAGGTCCCAGCATGCCCTAGCCTTTTCTTTCTTAGGCCAGCCATGCATTGCCTGCTTGACTAGATCTCCTTGGTCCCCACTCTCTCCACATAAAAACCAAAGTTTGGCCTTCCCTGTTTGTTAAGCTAGCCCCTGAGGTCTTACTTGGCCAGTGAAGGATCACCCCATGTTGACTCCATACAATGGCTCCCCAATTACAGTGGTACAATTCCTTCCCTCATGCTGTTGGCTTTCACCGCAGATCCAACGATGTGACCCAGTCCTGCAGTTCCGGAAGATCAACCACCATCCGCCTCAGGTGCAACCCCATGAAAGCTGCTCCTGGCACCCTGCGGCTCCCCAGGTAATCCCTGGGCAGGGAGGCAACCCTAGCCACAGCCTTGGACTCATCCCACCCCACAGCCGGGAGATTATTTAAAAGGGGAAGAAGATCATTGTAGAGACATTCATGGGCCCTTGGGGACACAGTCATGGCCCCTAGATCTTAACTCAAAATAAAAAATAATCCCAGCACTTGGGAGGCAGAGGCAGGTGGATCTCTGAGTTAGACACCAGCTTGGTCTACGTGTCAGATTTCAGGCCACTGGGGTGACACGGTGAGACCTTGTCTCAAAGCAGGGGAGGGGACAGGATATTTTGATCTGCGGATGATGTGGAAGCAGAGAAAAGCTTCCTTACCATTGGATGGTCTGCAAGGAGAAAGAAAGGTTCCTTACCAATGTGAATGTCACACTCAGCAAAGTACAGAGCTAACCCAGAAACCAGGCGTGGGAGTGCATGCCTGTAATTGCAGAACTTGGGAGGGAGGGACAGAAGGACCAAGACATTTTTGCATATTACTGGGGCCATTATGCACTGGGGCAGGGAGAAATACGAAGGATCTCCATAGACTTCCCTTTGCTAAAGGAGGCCCCTTTTTATTATTTTATTTTATTTATTTATTTTGTCTAGGTCAGTGCATTGCCCCCACCCCCACCCCGGATAGATCTCCCTTGCCCTCACTCTCTCTACATGAAGACCACAGTTTGTGCCCCAGTTGAGGTTGCTCTCAGCTACCTAGTGAATTCAAGGCCACCCTGGGTTACAGGAGATGCCACCTTCAAAAACAAAACAGCATCCCTCACCACCACCACCCCCCCAACAGACAAACCAGGGGCTGAGGAAATAGCTCAGTAGGGAAAGTGCTCAGTGCATAATCATGAAGACATAAGCTAGCTCGCTAGCCCCTAACATGCTAGGTAAGATGCTAGGCATGGTGTCCCGCTTGGGCTCACAGTACTGGAGAGCTGGAGACAGGAGACAGGTGGATGTCCGGAGATCACTTGGCCAGCCAACCTCCCCACGTCCACATGCCCCAAGTCCCAGTGAAAGACCTTATCCCCCCGAAACAAAGTGGACATCTCCTGGGGAACAACACCCAAGGTTGACCTTTCACCTTCACAGGTCATACATGAATATGCACAGCACACGTCTGTGCCCGAACTCCATCTCAACTACAGTCCCTCCGCCAGGGAGCTGTAGAAAAGTGGCCACTGTAAAATGTCCACGGGGAGAACAGGAGTCCTTTAGGGGTTGGGAGTGTGCTAGGCTCAGACATCTTAAACTGAGCTCTCATTTGACGTCAGCAGAAACAGGTGGGGAAACTGGAGACCAAACTCGCAAGCTGGTCATGGTGGCTCCTCCGTACATTTCCAGCGTGTGGGAGGCCAAGACATGCATTGCTGTGTGCTTAATGCCTGTTTGAACTCAAGAGTGAGACCCTGTCTCAGAAAGAAGAGAGGGAGGAAGGAAAGAGGGAACACCTGAGCCGCGGGCAGGTTGAGGGAAGGATTTGGGGGAGAGAGGAGATGAATTAGGTAAGAAGTGAAACGGGCATCCAAACAGACCTCCCACCTTTCTGTTTTCCTAGCATGTGCTCCGATGGGACCTGCGACGGTTGTAACTTCCACTTCCTATGGGAGAGTGTGGCTGCTTGTCCACTCTGCTCAGCCTCCGACTATCACACTTTCGTGAGCAGTTGTGTGGCTGGGATTCAGGTAGGTCACCCTCTGCTTGGGGACATCCCGGAGAGGAGAGATGACGAGTTCTGAGGTCCCCGTTTTTTCTCCCCAACAGAAGACGACTTACGTGTGGCGGGAACCAAAGATGTGTTCCGGGGGCATCTCCCTGCCTGAGCAGAGAGTCACCATCTGCAAGACAATAGATTTCTGGCTAAAAGTGGGCATCTCTGCCGGCACCTGCACTGCCATCCTGCTCACCGTCCTGACCTGCTACTTTTGGAAGAAGAATCAAAAGTACATGGTGTGGGGGGTTGGAGTCTGGGGGACGTCGGGGTTGGACCCTTGAGCAGGAAAAGCATCTGAGGATGTTACTCAGAATTTTCTTTGGAGTTGGCGAATGAGCCTGTGATTGGCCAGAGGCTTTTAAAGACTCTCATCCATTGCAGGCCTTCATTCTCGAGCAGGGATGGCTATCTAAAATTCGCTGAAGAAAAACTAAGCCAGGTCTGGTGGTGGAGGTCTTTAATGCCTTTACTTAGGAGGGAGAGACAAGTAGACCTCTGTGAGTTTGAGGTCAGCCTGGTTTGCATAATGAGACTCTGTCTCAAAAAGAAAGAAAAAAGGGGGCTGGAGAAATGGCTCAGTGGTTTAAGAGCATTGCCTGCTCTTCCAAAGGTCCTGAGTTCAATTCCCAGCAACCACATGGTGGCTCACAACCATCTGTAATGAGGTCTGGTGCCCTCTTCTAACCTACAGATATACACACAGACAGAATATTGTATACATAATAAATAAATAAATAAATATTTATAAAAAAAAGAAAGAAAGATAGGAAGAAAGGAAGAAAGGAAGGGAGGAAGGAAGGAAGGAAGGAAGGAAGGAAGGAAGGAAGGAAGGAAGGAAGGAAGGAGTATCGAATATCCTTGGGGTGAGGTTGTAGATCAGTGACAGTGCTTGCCTAGCATGCAAGACACCAGGACTCAAAAATCCAACAAAAAAAAAGGACAATGTTTTTAATTTGTTGTTTTTATTAGCAATGCAAAGACAAGGTATAGAGTTACATGCCGGTAATCCCAACACTTGGGAGGTAGAGGCAAGAGAACAGTTTAGGGTCACCTTCCAGTTACATATCAGTTCTCCAGGTCAGCCTGGGCTATAAGAAACCCTGTCTCATAAAAAACAAAAACAAATAAACAGGGCATGACTTTATAATTTCAATATTCCTGTTTTGAGAAACAGCCAACCTTAAAGAAAAAACCAAGCCGGGTGATGGTGGTGCACGCCTTTAATCCCAGCACTTGGGAGGCAGAGACAGGGGGATCTCTGTGAGTTCAAGCCCAGCCTGGTCTACAGAGCAAATTCCAGGACAGGTTCCAAATGCTACACAGAGAAATTTTGTCTCTAAAAACTAAAAAAGAGAAAGAAAGAAAGAAAGAAAGAAAGAAAGAAAGAAAGAAAGAAAGAGAGAGAAAAAGCCGATATTCCTTCTGTTCACCTACCCTTCATACCCTTTCACAAGGCTTCCGTCTCGTTCCCTTCATGACAGGGGAGGGGGCTGTCATTTTGTAGCCCAATCGTCCCCCCCTCACTCCTACATTCCCGTATCTTGCCCCTTCCTCTTCTTTGTTTCACAGACTAGAGTACAAATACTCCAAACTGGTCATGAATGCTACCCTCAAAGACTGCGACCTGCCAGCAGCCGACAGTTGCGCCATCATGGAAGGAGAGGACGTGGAAGACGATCTCATCTTTACCAGCAAGAAGACACTCTTTGGGAAGATCAAATCCTTTACCTCTAAGGTAGAGAGGGACTGGAAGTGAACTGAGGGTCAGCTAGAGGGGTGGACACTGGGACACTGAGTGGCCCTGCTCCATTTAAGACCTATTCTCTGATCCCAGCTCCCAGCACTGTCCTAGCCTCTCCAAGAAACACCACCTTCTTCCTTCTGTCTTCATGTCAATACTCTCTTCCCTGGGGCCAAAGCTTCACCCTGCTCCTTCCTCCTGTGTGTTCTAGTAGATAGATTGTTAGGGCCTTTTAACTTCCAGAAGGAGTATTGAACAGTCCCTGTGTGATCATTTTACACACACACACACACACACACACACACACACCCAGAGAGCGGTGGAGAGAGAGAAGTTTTTTTGTTTTTTTGTTTTGTTTTTTGAGTGAAGGGGAGGCCGTCTCCAGGTTCAATCAGTTTCCGATAGAAACAAGGCTCGCAGAGCCTTTATCCAGTGGAGGGTGCTATCCCCACAGTGTGTGGGCCCCGTCCCGAGGGGCTGAGTCATAGCCAAGTCTAAACTGCGCCCGGTATGTAATTCTGAACTGGGCTGGCTGGCTCTGTGTGGGTGGGTTTGGTGAGTATGAAGCTCGTAAACGCGACATAGACACCACCATCTCTGGGCATAGGGCCAGCAGAGGGCATCCAAACAATTCCTCCGGGGCTGAACACACACCTGACTGCTGCACAAGGGAGTCTTTCAAACAGGTGTGCGTGGGGCAGGCGGGATAAGAGGACAGGAGGGGGCGGGAAGGGGTAGCAGTAGGTGTCCAATGTCTGCGTCTCCTCCTTTGTGCCAACTTGTCAGGGTGACTCCCGCGGCCCACTTTGCTCTTGATGATTTTCCCTTCCAACCAGTGCGAGGATAGGCATTCTGCAGACAGACCCCTTGGGTCCGTCTGGGATCTCTAGAACTAAGCAAAGATGCAAACCAGGAGCCAGGATTTTCTTCTTCTCTGAGTCTGTAGGCAGCAGAAGGAGCAGAGGACACCTCGTGCCCGTTCCTATGTTCCCACAAAGCCCCAAAGAGCGGGAAGTCCGGAGGGTTCCTTCTGTCACCTGTTTTCCGTTTCTCTTCTTTGTCCCCTAATTTGCCCCTGTGCAGCAGCCAGCTCCTGTCACCCATCTCTCTTTCAGAGGACTCCTGATGGATTTGACTCTGTGCCGCTGAAGACATCTTCAGAAGGCCCAGACATGGACCTGTGAGAGGCGCAGGCCCTGCCTCGCCTGCCTCTCACCTGGGCGCATCACCCTGCAGGCCTGTGGCAACTTAGGTGCCAGCATCCTGGACTCCCCACTGCTGGGAATCTTCTCCTCACTGTGGCCTTATCAGAAGTTTGGATTTCAGACCCTTGTTTTTTATAGAGTACCCAAACCTTTCTCTCTGCTTGCCTCAAACTGACCAAATATACCCACACTTTGTGTATGGTTTCCTTGCTCGCATCTTGTCTCCTGAAACAGCCCACCCACTGGAGTTACACTCATCCGCCCATAATCCTTACAACTCTCGAGTGAAAAAGAGTTCTCTTTGAAGGATAGAATTGACCTGTGGCCTCCTGTTTGAGGGCAGGAACAGCTGAAAGTTCTCTCGGTCAAATAAAGGCTTTCGACTCGCGGTCTCTTTAGGAGAGAGGCTGTGGGTGAGGGGAGGCTGGGGACTGACGCGGTCTTCACAGTAGCCTGGGTTCATTCCTTCTGAGTAATGAGCTTGAACAGGGAGCCACGGACAGTCTGAGGGCAAGGTGAGTTGAAGCCTGTGTCACGAGAGACTGGAAAAAATACAAAGAAAGGCAAGAAAGAAGGGGTTTTGCTTGTTCTGTTTTATAACCTAAAACCTCATTTCCTTCCCTTAAACGATAAATATTTTCACTAATGACAGAGGAGATTATTTATCAAGAACTTGCCCAAAGCCCTTGTAGACCTGTTCCCACAACTGATGTTTTAGAATGTTCTTTCCACGTCCTTAGGGCACGAGAAAGAACCAGGTAAGTCCAGCTTTATCTTCTGTTGGCTCCACTGGGAAACGCCCATCTATGGGCGCCTCAGTCCTCGAGGCCTAGGGCATCACGGAAAGGAACATCTTATTTGGAAAGAACACGGGAGAACAGGGTTTTAATGGGGTAGCACTAGGGACTCCGGCACACAATGGCATGGACCAGCTTTGGCCATGATGTCTGCTAGGTTACAGAGCTGCTAACCTCTAGATTGACCAGAAAGGAGCTGCATGTAAGGCAGATGCGGTCCAGTCTTCAGGAAGGAAGAGCAGGGATGTGTTACAAGGTCTGCACCTGACCAGGGCACTTGTCACCCCCCAAGCCTCTGTCCTGTTCTCATTTCATTTGTGTGCTAAAAATCTAAAAGACTCCTGGCTTCCATTTCTGGTGACACGCCTTTGAAAGGTGCGTAGACTAGTTACCGACTCACACAGGTAGGGTGGTTTCCTCTCCCCCTCTCCTCCCTTTTACTCCAGCTATAACTGATGAAGTATCTAGAAGAATTTCCAGCTAACTTTTTCCTCCTACTCCTGAGAATTCTACCTCTTTCATCCCATGCCAGAATGACCGTCTCTTGGTTGAGCCCCAGTTGCCTCATGGTCTACACCTGTGCCCTTTCCCCACTGACAGGCAGTTGGCACAGAACAGAGCGGCATTTCCGAGTAGTCTGTCGGCCACAAAGTGGCTTGCTTATGTGGTTATCCATGGCTGCCCTGGCGATGGTTTTGAAGGGTCAGAAAGAAATGAAGCCGTGCCGTGGCTTCTGACCGTCAAAGGCATCCACGGTGACCAGGTGCAAGTAGAAACTTTCCTTTGACCACCCAAGCTGTCCCTCATTGTGTGATCTCAGGACGTTGACCATGCTGGGATAGTCCTGCGTGGATATGTACCCACAGGCCATGAGCTCACAGCCAGTCCCCTGCAGCCCCTTGGGCTTCTGCTCCTTGTGGAATGGCTGCTTCCTGTGATGGAGATCACAGGAGATACTTAGACTGCTCTTCATGATGTAGGAAAAGGTTCATCTCTGTGGGTGTCTGGAATTGAGTGGGGCCCCCACCCAAGCATCCTCAGACCGCACTGATTGGATGAGCACTGAAGGAAGGGGTCACCTGTTGTTTAGCAGCTCAGCAGCTTCAGACAATTTCAGCATCTCTATTAACATAATATACATACTGTGCAAGTCACCCTTTCAAGGCCCCCAATTCAGTGACTTTGGGTTTATCGATTTTAGTTTTCTGTGCTGCAGATGAAACCCAGGGCTTCTCACATGTCAGGCAAGTGTTCTACTAGTGAGCCACATCAGTGACAATGAACATACAGTTTAGAACACATTAGCCCTCGAGCCAGGGCTGTGGTTGTTTGCACAGGCTTTAGGGGCAGAGCATTAGCTCAGGAAACAGTGTTTAAATTCCATATGGATGTCTAGAGTCCTAAAATACACAATTTCATCCTATCGTTATCCTTGTATCTGGCTGAGAATACAAACAAAGATTGCGGTATATCAAAGGACCAGGGGATTTCTTATGTCATCAAGACCTTTTTTTGTCTGACTATAGCAAAGCTAAGATTGACTATATTTATACAACAGAAGCTTTGTAAAAGATTTTTCAGTTTTGCGAAATCCTATTGGTGTCTCGTCAGAACGGGTCGGATTTCCTTTTTATTCTGTCTCCCAAGCATTTATAGTTTGTTAGGGATGGATGTTGCATGCCTTTTTTTAAAAAAATAAAAACATATCTTTTGAGCTGTCTCTCTTGAATTATGGGTGTGGGTGGCTGGACAGGTGAGCAGGAAAAGGTGTCTTTGACGTGAAGTCAGAAAAAGTGAACAGAGAAAGGAGCACAGACTTCAGACCAATATGCAGGATGAAGGCTGGATCGTTCTTGCCACCTACTGAGGAATTAATGCCGAACGCCTCATTTTCTGTACCAAGATTGGGTGAGGGACAAGCGACTTCACACGTAAAAGACAGCGTGTTAGGTCCCTTCCCCAAGTCAGGTTTCTCTCGCGTGACATCAGCCAGCCACACAAGGCTTCCACAAACACAGAAGAACTTAGCTTCTCCTGGTAGGAAGAGGATTATCACAAACTAGAAGTGGAGAAAGTTCTAGAGATATTACAGACCTATCATTTCCCGGGGCGGCTGGGTTTTTCTGATTCTGTTCTTTCTTTCCCTCTAGTTGTGTACGCAGAGACCCCAGAACTGTACCCCCCACTAGTTTAGACTGCCACCGGCATTTGAACCTGAATTTTATACGGCATGAATGTTCTACATTGGTCTCTGGCTGGGGCGGGAGGGGGACTCTTTGGCATCCAACAAGTTTTTCCTCCTCCAGCTCCTCCCACTCTTCTGTCATTAGAGCCTTCTTTTTTTCCTGGCTTTTCAAGAGAGGGTCTATCTATGTAGTCCTGGCTATCCTAGAACTCACTATAGACCAGGCCGGCCTCAAGATCCACCCGCCTCTGCCTCCCAGTGTTGGGACAAAAGGTGAGTGCCACCAAGGCCTGTCATTAGTCTTTTTGTTTGTTTGTTTGTTCGTTTGTTTTTGTTTTTTCGAGACAGGGTTTCACTGTGGCTTTGGAGCCTGTCCTGGAACTAGCTCTGTAGACCAGGCTGGCCTCGAACTCACAGAGATCTGCCTGCCTCTGCCTCCCGAGTGCTGGGATTAAAGGCGTGCGCCACCACCACCTGGCGTGTCATTGGTCTTTTATATCCTCTTCCTCTATCCCTTCTTTTTGTTTTGGCTTTGTTAGGCTTGGTTTGTTTTTGAGACACTGTATGTAGCCTAGGCTGGCTAAAACTGATTATGTAGCCCAGGCTGGCCTCAAACTCATGGCAATCGCACATGCCTGACTGCGTGTTTTGGTTTTATGCGTATGTATAGGTCTGTCATGTTTTTTGTTTTGTTTTTTTTTTGTTTGTTTGTTTGTTTTTATTTTCAAGACAGGGTTTCTCTGTAGTTTTTGGTGCCTGTCCTGGAACTAGCTCTTGTAGACCAGTACTGCCTCTGCCTCCCAAGTGCTGGGATTAAAGGTGTGTGCCACCACTGCCCTGCTAGGTCTGTCATGTTGTTGCTGTGTGTGCGTTGAAATCTTTCTTCATTTACTTTGTATGTGAATGCGTGTTTAGTCTGCATGCATGTTTGTGCATCACATGTATGCCTGAAACCTGCGGTGGGCAGGAAGAGGTGTCAGATCTCCTGGAACTGGAGTTTCCGATGGTTGCTAGCCAATACATGCCTGCTGGGAATTGAACCCAGGCCCTCTGGAAGAGCAGCCAGTGCTCTTAGCTGCAAAGCCATCTCTCTGGCCCCATCGTCTATTTTGTTTTGGTTTGGTTTTTTGTTACAAAATACAAAGTAAACTTATTTAGCACCAATGATACACTTTAGCGTTATACAGTAAATAGAAGCAAGTTTTCAAATTTCTTGCAGGTTACTCTTTGAGATTCAGGAACACTAAATAGTATTTCCAGAAATTCTCAGCAATTTCAAGGTTATGATTATTTTAAACATACTTCCAACACTAAATTCATACTTCACACTCTGTTATATAGATAATTAGAACTCGTGTTTAAAGGAAGAAATACTTTCCGGGCAGTGGTTGTGCATGCCTTTAATCCCAGCATTCAGGAGTCAGAGGCAGGCAGTGTAATGAGCTGTTCTGTCTCTTTAAGAGACAAGTCATGCCCCCTCCCCCCTGTCCTCTGAGGCAGGCAGTGTAATGAGCTGTTCTGTCTCTTTAAGAGACAAGTCACGCCCCCTCCCCCCTGTCCTCTGAGGCAGGCAGATCTTGCAGTGGCCTGTGCCATCCTTGCCTGGGACTGGCTGCTCTTGGAACCCACTGCCAACTGCCAGCCACCACATGGCCCGCTGCCTGCCCCACTCTGGACCTGCAACATATTTTTATTAATCCATTTCAGGCTGATCTCTGTGAGTTCGAGACCAGCCTGGTCTACACAGCTAGTTCCAGGACAGCCAGGGCTATACATAGAGACCCTGTCTCGAAAAACCAAAAAAAGAAAAGTACAAAAGATCCTCTTGTAGTGTTGCAATGAAGGATGCCTTGCTGGTGCTGTGTTGTGAGATAGGATCTCATACGTTCCAGGCTGGGTCTAAACTGGGCCAAGAATGACCTTAACTCCTGATCTATCTGCTCACCATTCGCTGAGAGGGACCATGACTAGATAATAAAGATGCTGAACTTCCAAGATGCTGGCTTCTTCTTGGCCTTCCTGACCTGAGACCCCAAAGCTTGGTAGCTTAAAATCAAAGGCCTGAAGGGTCTTTTATCCTGCCAGGAAGGCCTCCAGCCTGTACACCCAGGCAACAAATTCAAGGCCAGACCAGGACACTTTTGTGGATCAGAGTCCCTATTTTTTTTTTTTTTTGTTCCAACAACGCCAGCGCCACTCCCCTCTCAGCCACGCCCCTCACTCCACTCCCTCAAGGACAGACAAAGTTTTGGCTTCTTCCTGCTTTGCAGAGGGTCTTCTGTGTGCCTTTGTAGGTAGTAAAAGTCTTTTTTCCTGTCCTGGAACTAGCTCTTGTAGACCAGGCTGGCCTCGAACTCACTTCTGCCTCCCAAGTGCTGGGATTAAAGGTGTGCGCCAGTACCGCCCAGCTGTCTTTACCAGGTGATTCTGTTTGCTGTCTGAGATTTCTCTGCCTGCTCTGCTTGAGATTTTTCCTGCTTTCTAATCCTTTATCTGGCAGAGAAAAGACCCTGCCCCAGTACCAGCGGGGCGTGGGTTCTCAATCCGCCAGGCTATACCTGTGGATGTTAGAGAACCGTTTGCAGGGGTTGGTTCTCTTTTTCCACTCTGTGGGTTCCTGGGGGCTTGAACTCAGATCATCAGGCTTAGTGGCAGGCCATTCCCTAGTAGACTGTCTTGCCCATTTGCTTGTTTTTGTTTTTGTTTTGTTTTTCTGAGGCAAGGGCTCAGTATACAGCTCCAGGTTAGTCTTGAACTCGCTGTGCGTCCCAAGCTAGCCTCACACTTGAGATTCCTCTACCCTTGCTCGCCGAGTGCTGGAATTATGGGGCGCCCACCACTGTGTTAGCTTTTGCATCCTTTTTCTGACTCCTGTGCCCTTGAAATGAATACAAATCTCTGTGGCCTCCTTGGCAGGCAGGACAAGCTGGTTGTGTATGACCCACTTCTGTTTTGCCTGGGTGATGCTATTATCGAACTTGGATCACAACTTGCATCCCAACTCAGGTGCTGAGGTCTGATCATCCTTGGTAGAACAGTTTAAAGAGCCAGATTAAAGATGAAAAGCAGCCGAGGTAGAAGCAGGCAGGCCTCTGAGTAAGGGTTAGATCACCAGCCTGGTCTACAAAGTGAGCAGGGCTACACAGGGAAACCTTGTCTCAAACAAACCAAAATGAGAAGCAGAGCCAGGTGTGGTGGTGCACACCTTTAATCCCAGCACTCTGGAGGCAGAGGCAGGCGGATCTCTGTGAGTTCGAAGCTAGCCTGGTATACATAGGAGTTCCAGGACAAAACAAAACAAAAAAGTGGGAAGCAGAAAAAGATTTACTCAATATGACCACATTGGAAAGAGGGACAAAGGGATCCAGGGAGCTCTCCAAGTCTGTCTTCAGGGTCCTGAAGTGAAATCTAAGTTTAAATAGAGGGCTGAAGGTGCACACAGCTAAGCGGCCCCAGGAAAGGTGTGCTCTTGCCCACCAGGTGGGCTCCCGGCTCAGCCAGGTGCGCTGTCTTAGTTCTTAGACGTCTGGGAGACCTCTTTTCAGACTTCCCCTGTCTTTCTCAGAGTGGGGTTCCTGGGCAAATTCCTGCTTTCGGGTCCTTTGTTTCACGGTGAGATTGAGGGCTACAGTGTCCCAGTGTCCCTTTAGAATATCTTCATTCTGTCCGGCTGCAGCAGTACGCTGTAGCTGGTGGTCCTGGCAGTTAAATACTTCAAATATCACTCCTCCCTGTGGGATAAAATGAAAACTCTAAGCAGTAGAGAAGGAAAGGAAATGTTATCTGTTAAACCCAGATTAAATGCTTTGATGATGTTGCCTGTTCTCAGAAAAGCCTAGAGGCAGGCACGCACTGTTCCTGTTAGGACGGAGAAAGAAATTCCAGTGACTGTGACCCTGGCCCACAGGTTCCCAGCACCCTCCTCGGCTCCCCCAGGAGCAGTTCCTCCTTCTGCGGTACTCCTTGGTGGCATTTCCTCCCTCCTGGTCTAAGCTCCTCTCTTCTTCCTTTACTCCTGACAGACCTGTCTCACAGAGCCTTCAAGGTCACCGATTTTGAAAGGTTCTGTCTTCCCGAAAGGACAGACGTGTAAAGGCGAAAGTTAAATCACAACCACACAGTAGTGCTGCTGTTTGTTTTCTTAAATTTAACATAATCTGTAAGCCTCAAAACAAAAACTACAGGCAGAACCAAGCTTGAAATCAGACAGGGTGGGGCAGAATTACACAGATAATTTTAAGGATTCCCCAGTCACTGACAAAGAAGAGTGTCCAGAGAAGAAGATAACTTACTACTTTGTCTAAAATTTTTTTTCTTTTTATTTGTTTTTTGAGACAGGGTTTCTCTGTGTAGCCCAGACTGTCCCAGAACTCACTCTGTAAGACTGGGCTGGCCTTGAACTCACAGATCTGCCTCCTGAGTGCTAGTATCAAAGGTGCAGGCCACCATCCAGCTAACAGTTAGCTTTGTCTAAACCTTTACGAAGACATTTAAAGGCTGAGAATGCAGCTCAGTTGATAAAAGTGCCAGCATACTGGAAGCCTGAGATTCAATTCCCAGTACCATAAAACTAGGTGTAGTCACCCTTGGCTGTATAATGATACTCCACCCCACACATTGAACAAAAGCTGGTTGTGGTTGTCCCAGCACTTGGGTGGCTGAGGTAAGAGGATTGATGTGAGTTGGAGGTCAACCTCTGTTACAGAGTGAAACTGTCTCAATAACTCAATTAAAAACCCAAAGTAGTCAGGCAGTGGTGGCGCACACCTTTAATCCCAGCACTCAGGAGGCAGAGGCAGGCAGATCTCTGTGAGTTCGAGGCCAGCTTGGTCTACAAGATAGGCTCCAAAGCTACAGAGAAACTGTGCCTCAAACAAAAATAAAAATAAAATAAAACCCAAACTAAAACAACAGCAAAGAAACCCAGCTAATGGAGTGTGGTGACTTGTGACTGTAATCTTAGCATTCAGTGATTAGTGGGTAGTGTTCGGGTAGAAAGAAGGTCCACCCCATGCCCCCTCCCCTGGGAGTTTCCTCAGTTCAGACTCTACCCCCAAGAAAGCCCGCCAAACGATGACCTCTCCCCAGAGATGCTCAAGACCACTCCCACAGAGCATTTAAACTGCACCCCCCCCCCCAGAACAAACGTGGTTTTCTGATCTTCCTTCCCTATGTCTTCTGGGGGTGGGGGCTGGAAAGCCACCCAGGAGCATTGGTATCCATTAAACATGATTTTTTTTTTCTAATTTGGCTTGATTTGGTCTGATTCAGATTATTGCCTCAGCAGAGAGGTTTATGGGAATGCATAAACTTTTCAAGTAGAGATTTGCTATGAATTCAAAGACAGCGTGTTCCAGATCAGTGTGGATCAGAATGAGACCCTGTTCAACTAATTTATTTTTAATTAAAAAGCTCACAACCCCACATAAAGTGCACCTTCTTACATGGTGTAGTGTGGCAGGAGTATTGGCTTGTCACCCCAATTCTGTGTGAGGGATAGGCTGGCTCGGCTCCCCCACCCCCAGGTCTGGGAGCTTTCCTTGATCCAGGGAATCTCACAGTTCCTTTTGAGCCACCCAGGGGGAGCAGCCTCCCCCTTTGTTACAGGTCTCCCTGAGAGAAGGGGATGGAAAACCCAGCACTGGGATGACTCTGGGAACAGCACAATAAAAACTAGCAGGGAGCCAAGTAAGCATGTGGCATTGCCTTTAATCCCAGCCCTCGGAAAGCAGAAGCAGACGAATCTTCATGAGTTTGAAGCCATGCTGGTCCACATAGAGAGTACCAGGACAGCCAGGACCCCGGAAAGAGACCTTGTCTCAAAAACCAAACAAACAAACTAGCATGTGGGCTGGAAAGATGGTCTCAGTGGCTGTGGCTGAGAGCCTCACTCATTCACTGCTCTACCGAAGAGCCATGCTTTGTGTTCCAGCACCCCATCAAGTGTCTCAAGAACATATATAACTCCAGCTCCAGGGGATCCAGTACCCAGTCCTGGCCACAGAGGAGCGCATGCACACACTCACACACACACACACACACACACACACACACACACACACCTTAAAAAATAAAACCCAAATGTCTTGGGAAATGTGGGGAGCACCAGTCACTGGCCTAATTCCGTACAGTCATCTCAGGCTCTATTTTTGTCACTTTTAACCTTTTTCCCCTCCTGAGTGTCTTCTGAAATCTCCATAGGTTCCAGGAATTATAGAAATGATTGATTAGCATATTTTTGTTTTGTTTTTTTTGTTTTTCGAGACAGAGTTTCTCTGTGGAGCCTTTTCTGGAACTAGCTCTTGTAGACCAGGCTGGCCTTGGCCTCGAACTCACAGAGATCTGCCTGCCCTTGCCTTCTGAGTGCTGGGATTAAAGGGTTGTGTAGAGCTGCTGGCGTCTGCCTCTGATGACACATGCTACCAAGCCTGACTGGGTTTTCATTTTTGACACTTGCTGGCCCTGAACTCTTGATTCTGCTTCTCCGCCTCCCAAGGGATGGAATCATGGACATGCACCACCTCACCTAACCAAGGGAGGTAGTTTCAAACGAGGTCTTTTTAAGAGTAATTGTGAGCTGGGCGGTGGTGGTGCATGCTGGTGGTGTACACCCTTAATCCCAGTTGCAGCTTCTGGAGGCACTCCAGCTTGAGGAGCTGTGGGGTGAACCCAGTAATGAGACGCCTCCTCGCCTCTGGGGAGATAAAGTTATCTTCATGGATGCTGGCGAGGGACAGCTTGTACAAGTTCCTCACGTGGCCCAGGTAAGGAGCCAAGTCAAGCAAGAAAGCTGGATTGTAGGAGAAATGAAGGCCCAGTGTTTCTGCATACTCCAGGCTCACCTTTTCTGAGACCCTCTTGTTATAATGGGATGGTGACTAAATCTGGTGCCATCCCCCCACTGCATGAGGTAGGAGGACCACTAGCTAAGGGGTCCATCCCGGACAACCAAGCCCACTGCCACCTTTAAGGGCTGCTTCGCTTCTGCCACTGCTCGAGTCTCGCTTGAGGTCTGTGGTAACCGGTCATCCATGGACGCACATCCAAATAGTTCTTCTGACCCGCAGGCCATAAATCCAGCACTTTCAGCTTGTACTCCCTGGGGTGAGCCTTCTGGATAAGCAGTTTATCAATCTCTTCTAGGACAACTTGTACTTGGATCTCCAAGTAGATTGTTCTCCTCCTCAAAGCTCTGAGAGGGCATGGGGGGAAGGGTCAGGAAGACACTATAGCCCTCAGGACCTCAGCGTGATTAGACAGCTTGCTTAGACAGTTATGGTTATGAGTACTAAGGGTAGGCTCTTTATAACAGTGTTGACCAAGGCCTCATTTCTCAGCAGGCTCTGCCCAGCCAGGACCTGAAGTGTGAGTAGGGTCTTACTGCTCATCTTGGTGGCTCTTCAGGGAGAAAGATCCCGGAGAAGCATCAGATGTGACAGAGAGCTTTCTATCCCAGTCAGCTAGGTATGACTATGAGCTTCTGAACTGAAACCAGCACTCTTTTTTTTTTTTTAAGATTTATTTATTATGTATACAACATTCTGCCTTGATATATGCCCACATGCCAGAGGAGGGCGCCAGATCTCATTACAGATGGTTGTGAGCCACCATGTGGTTGCTGGGAATTGAACTCAGGACCTCTGGAAGAGCAGCCAGTGC
>NW_004949123.1:1638500-1639081 GCF_000317375.1 Microtus ochrogaster | reverse complement strand
TAGAGGCCAGAATTTCAAAGTAATAACTGGAATTACATTGGCAGCTTCCATGAAGTATTGGAGTAGAGGCACTCCCTCCACCCCTACCCCACAGAAACCCCTGTCACTGCTTTAATACTTTATACAGATCTTGCCCTCACAGGCTTTCAGTGACCTCAACATTTCAAGGAGGGTCTTCACATGTTTTCTGCTAAGATTGTAGCTGTACTTAACATTTATCCCCATTATAACTTTTTCACTTGATTTCCATTTTCTAGCATTCTGGTTGCTAGATATTCAGAGAAATCTGCTTTTTAGAAATAGGATGGAACACAAGAAGGTTAGAGTAGGGTTTTTTTGGGGGGGGGGGTGTTCGTTTTGATCTTTTTAGTAGATATTAACTATGTCAATGTTTGATACTATACAAAAGTGGTAGGTTTGGTTGTGTGTCTGTTTTTTAGGGAGTTTTTTTTTTTTCCTCTGAGACAGGGTTTGTTTTTGAAACAGCCCTGACTGTCCCGAACTCACTCTGTAGACCGGGCTGGCCTTGAACTCACAGAGATCTTCCTGCCTCTACCTCCCAATTGCTGGGATTAAAGCCA
>NW_004949123.1:1634886-1638385 GCF_000317375.1 Microtus ochrogaster | reverse complement strand
GGAACTAGCTCTTGTAGACCAGGCTGGTCTCGAACTCACAGAGATCCGCCTGCCTCTGCCTCCCAAGTGCTGGGATTAAAGGCGTGCGCCACCACCTCCCGGCCTATAAGACAGGTTCTTATATGCTTCTGGCTGGCCTGAAACTCAGTATGTAGACCGGGTTGTGTAGATCTGCTGGCGTCTGCCTCTGATGACACGTTACCAAGCCTGACTAGGTTTTGATTTTTGACACATGCTGGCCCTGAACTCATGATTCTGCTTCTCCGCCTCCCAAGGGATGGAATCATGGACATGTACCACCTCACCTAACCAAGCGAGGTAGTTTCAAATGAGGTCTTCTCACTAAGAGTAACTGTGAGCAGGGTGGTGATGGTGCATGCTGGTGGTGCACACCCTTAATCCCAGTACTCGGGAGGCAGAGGCAGGCAATCTCTGTGAGTTCAAGACCAGCCCAGGTCTTCAGAGCCAGTTCCAGGACAGGCTGCAAAGCTACACAGAGAAACCCTGTCTCAAAAAACAAACAAAACCAAATAGTAGCGGTGAGTATGTAGGGTAAGCATGGGTGGTGATTCCAACACTCCCCACATAGAAGCGAGCCAGCCTGGTCTGCATAGAGATCCGTTCTCAACGAAACAAGAATAATATGAATGCGTTTGTGGAGCAGCTTGACAAAGCTCGAATTCAGTAAACATGGAATAGTACCCAGCCAGTGTCCTAAATACGTGCCACAGCTTCTTACAAAGGCCAGCTGGATGACAGGCACTTAAGAGAGGTGTACATTGTCACATAGAGGCATCTCCAGACACACAGCCCTTCGTCCTGGCTTTAAACCTAAAACAGTAGCCCAGACCGCAGGAGACCAGGAAGGGACACACCAAGATCACCCTGCCACCTCAGTCTCCTTCGGGGTCTCTATTAAGACCTATATTTCAGTGGGCTTGGCACAGGCTCGTTGGAGAACGGGGATAGTAGTCTAAAAAGAAAAATGAAGACGGTGAGGAGGCACACACTTTCAGTCCCGGCACTCTGTTGGAGGCTATTCTGGTTTACAGAGTTATAGGTGAGACTTTGTATCAAAATCTTGAGATTCGCTAACTGGGTGAACAAATATGTAACTGTCCTTCTGGTATCAAGATGGAGGAAGACTGACGTCAGCAAGGCGCACTGGCTTCTCAGGGGCAGGCTTCAGTCCACACCACACCGGAATATGCCCTTCAACAAGAGGAAACTAAGGCCTTCACAATTTCACTGGGCGACGACGGCTGGCTCTGCAGAAAGAGGCGCTAGGCAGGAGGCCACGCCCTTTCTTTAACCCCCGCTCCCTCCCGACTCCGCCTAACACTGCGGCTTCCGGCTGAGAAAGAGCGTTCGCTTGCCTCCCCGCGCCTGCGCAGCGAGGCCAGGTCAGGGCGCAGGCGCAGTGCGTAGTTCCCCCCGCGGCTTGCTGCGGTACACTCCTCTCTTCATTTAGTGTTAAATCGTGAAGCAGAAGGATGGTGCTGGACCTGGATTTGTTTCGCGTGGATAAAGGAGGGGACCCGGCCCTCATTCGAGAGACGCAGGAGAAGCGCTTCAAGGACCCGGGGCTGGTGGACCAGCTGGTGAAGGCAGACAGTGAGTGGCGACGATGTAAGTGCCTGGATGCTTGCGGCATCTCTCGAATCCTCAACTCAGCCATCGCGTCCGAGGCCACCACTTACACCTTTTGCCAGATGCTCTCTGGCCTGGCTGGCTGCAACGCCGCCTGTCCCTAGAAGAGGCTGGGAACCCGGCTAGTCCCACTCTCCCGGCAGCTCCGGCGGCCCGCGGCCCCTCCCGCGCGTGCTCCGTGCCTCCTGTGCCTCTAGAAGGAGCAGCGCGCACGCGCAGGGAGAGCTGTCAGGCCCTTGGGTACCTAGAAGACAGAGCTGGAGTTTTTATTGAGGGCGGGTAGAAATTTCTTTTCCTTACGTTTTGGTCTTTCTTGGTGCTTTCTTATCCTCTACAAAGCCAGCGTGGTCTTTCCGGTTTTGATGGGATCAAAGGCTGCTATCTCAGATTGAGTGGCATCCGCCGCACCGTAGGTTTTACTCCACCCCATTCGAACCATTCGGGGACTTTGGAGGCTGCTCTTGGCTAAAAGCAATGATCCCGAAGCTTGGGGCGGGGGGGGATGGCCATTCCTCTAACCCTGTGGGCATACCTTTAAGAATCAGGCTTTTCCGTGCTAGTTCAGACAGGAGGGAGGGGTGCTGTAAGGCAAGAAAAATCTTGTTATAGCTGAGGATGGTTGTGATTTGTGGTAGCTTTCTGGGAAAGACGTTGGCAGAGTAGAAGTGACCCAGCATCATTCATGAAATTAAATAAAGCTCCGGAATCTTGTACCGCCGAGTGTGCCTCTGGAATGATCACCTGGCAGACCGGATGTTGTTGGTGGCATGTGACTCGTTTTGTCTGATGCAATAAGTCTGCAACCAGCTGAGAGCATGGTTTATAAGAGAACACGCTGCAAAGGCTGTCGCGATCCAAGAGTGTCATGTTTGTTTTGGTGTGTTTTTATTTTTTTAGTTTTAGAGACAGATTTCTCTGTGCACTCCTGGCTGTCCTGGAACTTGTAGACCAGGCTGGCCTGGAATTCAAAGATCTGCCTGCGTCTGCCTCCTGAGTGGATCAAAGGTGTGCGCCACCATGCCTCTGAGTGTTAATGGTTTTACCTTTTGGGGGCATTAATTTTACTGTTAAAAAAAATTCGTGGGTATCAAAAAAAATTTGCTTAGCTTACAGTTTTATTCATTCAGTATGCTCCAAGTACTCTAATAGGATGTTGTGTAAGAGACTGCACTCCAATGTAAAGTTTTAAATTGTTCCAATCTGAAAATGTCTCCATTTTTGTTTGTTTATTCGTTTAGTATAAAAATATTTAAGCCAAGGGTGAAGGTGCCTGCCTTTAATTTCAGCACTCAGGAGGCAGAAGCAGGTGGACCGCTTGAGTTTGAGACTAGCCTGGTCTACATAGTGAGCTCCAGGCCAGCTAGGGCTACATAATAAATTCCAGTCTTGGTAAGAAGAGAAAGAAAGAGAAAATATTCTGAGCGGGAGCTGGTGGAATTCACCTATGATCCTAGCACAAGGGAGACTGAGACAGGAGGACCTGCATTTGAATGAAGGCCAGCATAACCTTCTTGAAAAAACAACACACACACACACACACACACACACACACACACACACACACAGGTATTCTGAGCACCTTGCCTTGAATCATAACCAGGAGTAGCATTCTGTAGCTATTTAGGTATTGAGCAGCTGTTGCTGTCACTTCAAACATGTTAGGTAGTTTCATATAGAACATACACATCAAGGAAATTTGACCCTAGTCTGTAGAGATGATTGGTGGGCTCCTTAGGGATCCATAGGCTAGGCAGATATTAAAAAGTGAGCATTTGGCCGGGCGGTGGTGGTGCACGCCTTTAATCCCAGCACTCGGGAGGCAGAGGCAGGCGGATCTCTGTGAGTTCGA
>NW_004949123.1:1632384-1634486 GCF_000317375.1 Microtus ochrogaster | reverse complement strand
CAAAACAAAACAGAGAACCCCAAGTTGGGAGAGACACAGGTCGGTGGGTGCTGTGGGAAACTGGAGAGAGCTAGGTGGCTAAAATATTTTTATTAATATTTTTCTCCAGCCTGGTCTCCAAAGCTGAAAATATTTTTTTTTAAAGAAATGAATATAAAGGGGGAAAAAAAGATTTTACTTTTTCAGACAGGGTCTCTTGTAGTCCCTTTGTAGTTGAGACTGACCTTAAGCTGATCCTTCTTCTTACCTCCCTGATTCTGGGATTACAAGTGTGCACCACCATATTAGGCTTCAAGGTGTGTGTGCGTGTGGGACTGTGCCTTATGGGTTTTGAACCTATGGCTTTAGTATACACTGGATAAGCGCTCTACAGCTGAGCAAAGCTCAGCCTTCCCTCAAAAGAAATGTTTGTTTGTTGTGATCTGGGCTCTCGCTATGTTGCCTGTTCTGTCCTCAAACTGGCAATCTTCCTGCTTTAGTCTCCTGAGCATCTAGGAATACACTCATACACAGCTATGCCTTTTTTTTTTTTTTTTGGTTTTTCGAGACAGGGTTTCTCTGTGGCTTTGGAGCCTGTCCTGGAACTAGCTCTGTAGACCAGGCTGGTCTCGAACTCACAGAGATCCGCCTGCCTCTGCCTCCCTAGTGCTGGGATTAAAGGCGTGCGCCACCACCGCCCGGCTGCCTTTTAATTTTTTAAATTTTATTTGAGACAGTCTGAAGTCTCAGGATGCAACCCTGGCTGGCCTCAAACTCAAGATCCGCCTTCCCCTGTGTCTGAAGTGCTGGGATTAAGAAAATACCACACTCAGTTGTCAATTCTAGAACCAGCAGCACTTTGTTCTGTAAAGCAGTTAAGGGTTTCAGTGAGCTGAACAGAAGGAGATGGCTTTCTGGAGCAAGGCTGAACAAAGTAGAAACAAAAGGCAGATCAGTCACCTTGAACTTAACAGAAACAGGTAATAGTTTCAGTTTGGTGGCATGGAACTTTAACATGGGCTGTCTCCATTTTGGTTTTTAGTATGGCTTGTTGGAGCTATGAAAAAGTAGCCTCCCATAATTTTTTAAAAACATGCACATACAACATATACACATATGCAAACATAACAGTGTTCCAGCATTCAGCGGCACATCTCACCCTTAGAGGGTGTGAGAAAGGTTTGTGGCATGTATGAAGATCTGTGCTCAGGGTACTTTAAATTCTGCATGGAAGTTTGTTGCGTTTTGGTGTTTTATTTTTTTAGAAAAGGTTTTCTCACAGTGTAACTCAGTCTGACCTCAAACTGACAGACTCCTGCCTCAGTGCAACCGTGCCTGGCTGTTAAAACGTCTAAAAATTATCATCAGTGTTATTGCTGGGCTAAGCATTAAAGCCAGGGCTGGTGCACACCTTTAATCCCAGCACTCGGGAGGCAGAGACAGGCGGATCTCTGTGAGTTCGAGGCCAGCCTGGTCTACATAGCGAGTTCCAGAACAGGCTCCAAAGTTACAGAGAAACCCTGTCTCGAAAAACAAAACAAAACAAAAAGCCTCAGGGTCTTCAATGGCCAGGCCAGTACTGTGCTACTGAACTATATTCCCAGCCCTCTTTACTTTTTTCATGAGGGGACAGACATTAGTGTTACTTCTGCGGTTTGTGCTTTGGTTGGGTATGAGAGTCATTACGGAACATGACTTGTGGAGTGGTACAGCACAGAGGAGCTGTCATTTGTGTAGGGGATCAGTCACTAGGAATGAGCAACCATGTCTCCAGTTAACATGCGTTAAACCTGGTGAAGCCTCTTCTGGCAACCAGGGAACTCGAACTTGACCTGTGTGTAGGGTTTCTATCGTGCGCCTTCTTCTGCGATATGGTGCAGATGTAGACGATGACCTGGCCACTGTCCCCTGAGGGTTAAAAGGTACTTTGCATACCTACCTGGACTCTAGACTGAGGAGAGCGTGAGATCAGAGACATGACTATCCACCAGATAACTGTTTCTCTTAGAGCATTCCAGTAAACAACAGATCGCATACACTCCCATTGCACACAGGTCCCAGTGAAAGAAATTTGGTTGACATAATTGACTGCAGATGCTTTTTTTTTTTTTTTTTTTTTTTTT
>NW_004949123.1:1630341-1632271 GCF_000317375.1 Microtus ochrogaster | reverse complement strand
TCCCGAGTGCTGGGATTAAAGGCGTGCGCCACCGTCGCCCGGCTGACTGCGGATGCTTTAAAAATATTTATCTTATGTGTATGTCCCTAAGTGTGTGTGTGTATAGCACATGCATGCAAGAGCTTGTGACGGGTGCCAGGTCTCCTTAGAAATGGAGTTACAGGTGGTCGTGACTGCCTTGTGGGTGCTGGGACCCAAACCTGGGTCGTACAAGATCAGTGAGCACTCTTGAATGTTGAGTCCCTTCTCCAGCCCGGTAGACACTTTTTATTTTTATCACGGTCTCCCTAAGGAACCCAGGTAGCCTTGAACTCCTCTGTAGCCCAGGCAGGTCTTATTTAGACTTATGACCTAATGGTCTCTGCTTCTCAAGTGGCCAGGATCCCAGGAGTCCCTGCTGCTCGTGTTGGACACCGACAGATACTGTGTTAAGATCCTTAACATTGAACTTTAGTGGAGTTTCTTCCACTGTTGTTGGCAACAAGAACTTAGAAGCGCTGTCAAGGAAGAGCTCAGGTGATGCTTCCTGATGGGGTCACTAGCTTTCGTGCAGGTTCTGTGTTAAGAAGTATCCCCATCTGTGTTGTGGAGTCTGGAAGAGGCTGTAGGACTCCGTGGAGAACACAGCAGTCAGTAATACCACATCTGTAACTCCCCGTGTTGAGCGGCAGTTTCTTCTTAATTCACAGTAGTGAAACAAGGCTACATTTGGGGGCATTTGTCGGCTGGCCCCCAGACTGCTTGATTGCAGTGTGTCTGAAATAGGCAGCCAACCACGAGAATCCTGCCTTCTAGACTGGACTGTCCATCCCATTGGAGAATGAAGTTTCTTTTCATTATCGATGGAAGACAGGCCCTGGCTCTGACCTCATTCCCCACAGTCAGACGAGCTCAGAGACGGCTTTCCCTCTCATCCCAGTCCCAATTCCAGGCCGATTTCTGCAGTGCAGATCTCACCCTTGAGTTTACAGACCTAAGTCTTACGCTCTTGCTTCACGGAGGTAGCGAAGGACGAGGGTGCAGCACAGACTCCATACAACATAGGGACTGAAGCTGAAGAGGCCAGCATGTCTGTAGTGGGCCCCAGGTCCCCCCTAGGTCTCTTTCCCCAAGCTTGTGCACAGGCAGTGTGGAGCTTCCCGGAACTTTTCTGACCAGCTGGAAACGTGCCGTCTTTGCCAACGTGCTGGACATACCTCGCTTGTCACTGTGAGGCAGTCAACTGTACTTTTCTTCACCCCAGGGTTCCACGATACAGTCAGAAGTAAGATGGACGGTGTGAAGGGGTCTCCCTTCCTACGTCCCAGTGTACAGAGCAATTACACTAAGATTATAGTGTATTTATCCATTTATCCATATTAAAATCCACATCAATCCATATTCAAATTTACTGAAATAATTTATATTCTTCCTTTTTTAAAAACAAATCTTCAAAATCTAATGTGTGTTTTACACAGGCTCATTTAGGGCTTACCACCTTTTGAATGTTCAGTGGTCACACATAGCTAGAGACGACACAGTGAATCATGCAGCCTTAAAGCATAAACCATCCAGTCTTCAATGGCAGATTCCTCCACTCTGCCCGTCACACTGCAGGTGACCTCCTCTCTGCCCGTCACACTGCAGGTGACCTCCTCTCTGCCTGTCACACTGCGGGTGACCTCCATTCTGCCCGTCATACTGCGGGTGACCTCCACTCTGCCTGTCACACTGCAGGTGACCTCCACTCTGCCTGTCACACTGCGGGTGACCTCCTCTCTGCCCGTCACACTGTGGGTGACCTCCTCTCTGCCCGTCACACTGCGGGTGACCTCCTCTCTGCCCGTCACACTGCGGGTGACCTCCACTCTGCCCGTCACACTGCAGGTGACCTCCACTCTGCCCGTCACACTGCAGGTGACCTCCTCTCTGCCCGTCACACTGCAGGTGA
>NW_004949123.1:1629654-1630241 GCF_000317375.1 Microtus ochrogaster | reverse complement strand
GTGACCTCCACTCTGCCCGTCACACTGCAGGTGACCTCCACTCTGCCCGTCACACTGTCACACTGCAGGTGACCTCCACTCTGCCCGTCACACTGATGGTACTGTCTACTTCCGGCCTTATTCCAGATGTGTGCACTGCCTCCGTTCCATCTGCCTTCCTTGGTACCCACCCTAGTGCATTAAGTGCCTCCTTTGTTGAGTGTCTCTATCCTTTTGCTCTCTTCCTCCCCTCTCTCTTTGAGACAAGGTCTCACTAAGTAGCTCTGCCTGACCTAGAACAGGCTGGCTTCAAACTCACAGAGATCACAGAGTGCTGGGGTTAAAGGTGTATATGTGTGTATGCAATGTGTGCGCACGCGCAGGTGCATGTATGTGCATATGCGTGTGAAGGTAAATGGGTGTCTCAATCACTTACCACATAATTTGGGGTTTGCGTTTTGGTGTTTGTTTGTTTTAGAACAGGTTCTCTTTAGTCCTGGCTGTCCTGGAACTCACCTGTAGACCAGGCTGGCCTTCAGCTCACAGAGCTCCCCTGCCTCGGCTTCTCCAAGGCTTCTCCAAGTGTACCACCACACTGGGCTTTCTCC
>NW_004949123.1:1609303-1628193 GCF_000317375.1 Microtus ochrogaster | reverse complement strand
CCAGGCTGGTCTCGAACTCACAGAGATCTGCCTGCCTCTGCCTCCCAAGTGCTGGGATTAAAGGCGTGCGCCACCACCGCCCGGCTTGGCTAGTCAGCTTTTTGTCAGAGATAGAAAAGTTGGGTGTGGTGGTGCGCGCCAGGAGGCAGAGGCAGGCAGCTGAATTTGGGGCCAATCTGGTCTACATAATGAGTTCCCAGTCAGTAAAGACTGTAGAGAGACCCCCCCCCCAAAAAAAAAAACAGATGAAAGAAATCAAATATGTGGCACCTGACTGTAATCCCAGCACTTGAGAAACAGAGGCAGGAAGATTGTCAGCAAGTTCTAGGCCAGCCAGAGCTATGTAGCAAGACCCTGTCTTTAAACAGAAAAAAGAGCCGAGTGGTGGCGCATGCCTTTAATCTCAGCACTCAGGAGGCAGAGGCACAGAGGCAGGTAGATCTCTGAATTCGAGGCCAGCCTGGTCTACAGAGCTGATTTCAGGACAGGCTCCAAAGCTACAGAGAAACCTTGTCTCGAAAAACCAAACAGACAAACAGAAAAAAGGCACCCCCCTTGTAGCAGTTAGGAAGTAAAAGAAGAGAGGCCCTTGGTGCATGAGGCTAAGTGTGTGACTTCCCTTTAGGTTTCCTCTTAGTGCCTGCCACCTTCCAGTCCTGCCAAACTGAAGACCAAGCCTTTACTGCGTAGCGCAGAGCCATTGTGGGCGGGAGTATCTTAATGACGAGCCTCTCTAACATATTGTTGACTTCTTGGATTTTAGGCAGATTTCGGGCAGACAACTTGAACAAACTGAAGAACCTGTGCAGCAAGACTATTGGTGAGAAAATGAAGGTATGAGAGCTAACGGGCTTGGGGCTGAAGTCGAGCTGGCGGATCTGTCCTTATTTATTATGTGTCTAAGTGAATGCCCATGTGTGTAGGGGTCCACGGAGCCAGAGGAGGGTGCTGTGTCATTCATACGTATACATGTGCGTGAGCCAGAACTAGTGCAGAGCGCAGCACGAGGTCCGACTGGGAGTTCCTGATAGCGTGCTTCCTTAGACAGTATTCTGTTATACTTTGAGCTGTGAAAATGGTTATCAGTGAGTTTTATTTCTCTGGAACTTGTGATTAATCACTTACAGGTCAGCAATCCCATAGTCATTAGGACTTTTTTAAAATTCATTATGTATACCGTGTTCTGCAGGCCAGAAGAGGGCACCAGATCTTACTCCAGATGGTTGTGAGCCACCATGTGGTTGCTGGGAATTGAACTCAGGACCTCTGGAACAGTAGGCAGTGCTCTTAACCGCTGAGCCATCTCTCCAGCCCTCATTAGGACTTTTATACTCATGTGTACGCTACCTGAGTATCCTTCGGATCCTCTACACAGACACTGTTAGCCAAACCAAGCGTTTCACTGTGTGTGAGGACCAGAAATGGTGACCTGCAGTAATGAGTAGAGAAACTGGGGATACCCCCCCGCCCCCGCGTTTTGTCCTGTTTCCTTGATTGTTCCTCTTCTCACCTCCATCCGTGTTTAACCCTGAGCCTGTTGCCCAGCGGTTCCTAGAGTGAGATTCCATCCTCAGGGCCCACCTTTGACTACCACGTTGGTTTTTGGATTTGTTTTTCCTTTGAGCCATGGTTTTGCTACATAGCCCTGACTGGCCTGGAACTGGCAGTATAGACCAGCTAGTCTTGATCTCACAGCAATCCTCCTGCCTCTGTCTCCCCGGTGTCTTGTAGTTCACGAGCATTTCAAAGACCTTCATGGTTCCTTGGCTGTTCTGTGTGTGGGAAGAGCTCTTCTCACTCTAGGGTGTCAGCACTCTCAGCTGTCCGGGGTCAGGAAGGCGGCCATGATGGAAAGGACTGGAAGCTGACTTCCCTACATGCTTCAGCTTACTTTTGTAACGCGGTCTGATTAGTTTATAGGATGCGTTAATTTGGCATGCACCTCATAAAACAATGTCAGTTTTTATTTTTAATTAAATTGCCTTATCTTTCTTTCTCCCTGCAGAAAAAAGAGCCTGTGGGAGATGATGAGTCCGTTCCAGAGGACGTGTTGAATTTCGATGACCTTACTGCAGACACGTTAGCTGTAGGTTTCTGCCCTCTTCTAAGATGTCTCTGTTGTTGTCTCACCCTCATTCCCAGAGAGAAGAGCTGGGTCCACAGCCATGCAGCATCGTGGCAGCCTTGCATTCCTGTGCAGGACTGTGTTCCTAACTGCTCTTGTCATAGGAGATAGGTGGAGTGGGGAAAGGAAGGGGAGTAAGAGAGAAGGCACCAGACTAACTCGTTGTATGTTAGCTCCATTTTCTGCTTTCTTCCATAAGGGAAGGGATTCCTCAATTTACTGCAGTTAAGCAGTGGGTTCAGGATGTAACTTTCTGTTTTTGTCATCACACTTTTCTTTGAAACCCCTAACACATAGCAAGAGTATAATATAAACCAGAGAAGCAAAGGCACTGTGCTCGGAGGCCTGGGCGGGGCTCGTTTCTATCCATCTTGATCTGGTAAGGGCTCCCCTGAGAAATCAGAGCACGGTTTGCAATAAGGGATACAAGACAAACCTAAGGCACAGTCTCTTGCTCCTAGTAAAATTGTTATCTTCCTGGAGAAGTTTGGATGGGAATGTATAATAGAGTGTTAAACTGGTTCAGTCTGGAAAATTAGAAGTGCAAATTAAGGGGAAATTCTTTTAGAGCCAGGATTAAACTCCTGGGATGGATATGAAGCACAAGGAAAGCCAATCTGCACATTTCTGGCCCCCGAAGAAAAGGCAAGTGCTCAAGCATTTTATGGCAGGACTGTCCGCCCTGTGCAATCAGCCTGTGTTTTAAATGCATTCATTTTCAGTACTTACTGCTATTTTGGAGCAGGGTCTCATAGAGCCTAGGCTGGCTTCAAACTCATTATGTACTCAGGGTTAATCCGACTCCTCCACCACTGAATGCTGGGTTACAGGTTGGCCTGGATTTTGCAGTCCTCCTGCCTTAGCCTCCTCATTGCTCGAATCAGCAGGTGCAGGGTAACATGTCTTATCCTTTTGTTTGGTTGGTTTTGGGGGGGTTGTTTGTTTGAGACAGGGTTTTTCTGTGTAGCCCTGACTGGCCTGGAACTCACTCTGTAGACCAGGCTGACCTTAAACTCAGAGATCTACCTGCCTCTGCCTCTCAAGTGCTGGGATTAAAGGCCACCACCACTCGAGTTCCATGTCCATTTTTAAAATGCTACCACTGTGTGTAGTGTGGGAGATTGTTGGGGGCTACTTTATTGCTGCCCTGCCTCTGCTTAGTGGACTCTATACGTGGGTCTGGCTTGTTCTTCTGCAGGCTCTGAAAGTCTCACAAATTAAGAAAGTCCGGCTCCTTATTGATGAAGCCATCCAGAAGTGTGATGGGGAGCGGTTAAAGCTGGAGGCGGAGCGCTTTGAGAACCTCCGAGAGATTGGGAACCTTCTGCACCCTTCTGTGCCCATCAGTAATGATGAGGTAGGTGGGGCTGGGCCATGCAGGGGGCTTGCTTACTGCCTGGCGCTGTGGAAGGAGCGCCACTCAACACTGGCGCTCTGTCGGAAAAGCCTGCTTTTGTGTGTTCCCTCTGCCCACCAATTGAGCATTGCCGGAGTCAGATCCCAGCCTGATTGGGAAGTGGCAGAGACAGCAGGTAGGAGGAGACTCCTGGCACAGAAATCTCTTCTAAATGGGGCTGCTGTCTTCCACTGCGTGTTGCCCCTGGTAGCAGTAAGTCCTATGGGAGGGACCTGCTAAATCAACCTAACCCCCTCTCACCCACCCCCCACTGGGAAGCCGCAGGTTGAAGGGAAATCTGCATGAGAAAAGTTTCCTGCCGAGCGGGAGCTTCCCCAGCACAAAGCTGCTCTGAGCCCCGGCTTTGTTCCCAGACACCCTAGCTGTGGCAGGGCCCATCTGTGCCTCTTTCATTCATTCCCTTGTGAACACTAAACTCGGGCCGGCTG
Organism: Microtus ochrogaster; assembly: GCF_000317375.1. Lineage (NCBI taxonomy): Eukaryota > Metazoa > Chordata > Mammalia > Rodentia > Cricetidae > Microtus > Microtus ochrogaster. Next base: position 1,624,223 of record NW_004949123.1, on the reverse strand, counting down.
GGGTATGTGGAGGCCTTGGAGTCTGAGCAGACCGAGGTCAGGGCCCAGAGCCCACCCTCATGTGGCTCAGAAACCAGTGAGAGCCTACAAAGAAAAAAAGTCCCGCATTCTCCTCTGTACCCCAGGTGATGCCGATTGTCAGAGGCGGTTCCCGCGCAGGATATTTGAGGAGCCCTTTAAAAGGGTAAAGAGAAAGTTTACACTAGGTCGCAGAGCAAATCAGGGTTCCCAGTTTGCCGACTAGGACCGCTTTTGTGACTTTGTAAATCGCTTGTCTGTTGAGCAGCGAGAACTCCCTTCCCCATTGGTTGTGTAGGAGACCGGGAGCTGACCCGTGTTTAGGCGATGCACGAAGGCGCTGCTGCTCTTGGTCATGTGTCCCTTCTCGGTTTGTTTCCTCAGGACGCAGACAACAAAGTAGAGCGCATCTGGGGTGACTGTACCGTCAGAAAGAAGTATTCCCACGTGGACCTGGTGGTGATGGTAGACGGCTTTGAAGGAGAAAAGGGAGCCGTGGTGGCTGGTAGTCGAGGGTACTTCCTGAAGGTAAGATTTGAGAGCCAGTAGGGAGTAAAGAAGGAATGAAAAAGAAAAGTCACCAAGAATGGTAATCACACTTAAAGAGGCTCACAAATCCTCCACTTGTACTCATGCCTGCCTGTGAACGTGTAGCAATTAGATGCAATTCTCTTTCTGAGGCAAGAGAGTGCTTACCCAGATTCCGGAGAACAAAGGCCACTCAGTGATCCTTCATAATGAATATGTTTTGCTGACTGAATCAGAACAGTCTTTGCCATTGAGGAGCTCAGTGTAATTGGACAGTCAGACAAGTAACAAAGAATCAAAACCCAGTGTGTAAGCCTGCGGTCGAAGTAGACCCAGCATGCTTTGAGCCCTGGTAGGTGGAGGCTGCTGGCACAGATTAACCTGGGGCAGAGGGCATGTGAATTCAGAGAATCCTTCCGAAAGGAAATGGTAGAATACTTTTGTAAATTGTTGCACGCTTAAGCATTCTGCATTTACAAATGAGACTGATGCTTTAAGAATTAGCACACACAAACACCCGTCCGTGCATCCTGCCTGCACCATTTCTTTACTTCGGTCTGTTTTCATGGGGCTAGGGTAGAGGTGGGAGGATGTGGAGACAAGGGCTTCAGGTTCACAGTAGTTCTCCCTCAGCCTGGCAGGACCTACGATTACTAGTGTGGGCCACCGCTCGAATCTCCTAAACAGAGAGAAATCGCTAGGCGGGGTGACATGCTGTTGGCCTTCGGTGTTGAGTCTATACTTCTGATCTGACTTGCATGGTTATCTGTGGTTGTGTGAGTGGAACTGAGCTGGAGAGGTGCTCATCATGCTAATTCCAAATAACTGTATATACCAATTACCAGAGCAGTAAGGAGGCGAACAGGTACCGCATGGAGCTTAGGAAGAGAACAAAGCCCATTAAACCGCTCTTCCGGGCCATCACTGCCATCAGTTTCCACCATCTTAGCCACCAAGAGAAAGCCCTCTTAGTGAGGTGAGCCAAGTGCTCTTTCCCGAAGCTGAAGAACTCAAGAACTGAGTTGTATGTCAGTGTCCTAAAACCAGGCCTCTACAGTTTAGGACTGAATAATTTTGAACAACATTGATTATCCTTTTAATACCTGGTATTGAGTTGGAAAAAAACTGTGATGTGAAAATTGGTCTCTTTGGTTGAGTTCAATTAATATTGTAAATGTTTCCAAACATGAGTTTTTAATGGACCAACCAAATAAAATACCACATTAAAACCAGTATCTCCTGGCTGGTGTTGCAGTTTGTAGTCTTAGTTTCTCTACGGGAGCCACTGGGTAGTCCTGTTGCCCACTGTTACCCGACTGTTGGTTCTGGTTAGGGTGTCAGATGGGGGGGCTGGTGACAAGACCCAACCCCAGGAGCTCTGTCCTCTGTGTCTGCTCCCTAGGGGGTCCTGGTGTTCCTGGAGCAGGCGCTTATCCAGTATGCACTCCGCACTTTGGGAAGTCGAGGCTATACTCCCATCTACACCCCCTTCTTTATGAGGAAAGAGGTCATGCAGGAGGTGGCGCAGCTCAGCCAGTTTGATGAAGAACTTTATAAGGTAAGTAACTTGGTAGACAGACTATTCATTGTGAGGCTCAGTGGTGACAAGCACCGTCTCCTGCACAGCTTTCTGCCATGGGAGAATGCTCTAGTGTGCCAGTATAGCCAAGGAAGCAAGCTCGCAAAGCTTATTTGTTGTTTGTTTGTTTGTTTGGTTGTTTGGTTGGTTGGTTGGTTGGTTGGTTGGTTGGTTGGTTGGTTGGTTGGTTGGTTTTGGCAAGATCTTTCTGAGTAGATAGGCTGACCATAAACTATGTGTAGCCCAAATGGGCCTTGAATTTCTGGACCTCCTGCCTCAGTCTACCGAGTACCAGACCCACAGGTTTGTGCTACTATGCTTAGTGCAACAGAAATGTATTTTTTTGAAGTTTTGGAGGCCAGTTTCCAAGATGAAGGTATTGGTGTCTTCTAATGCTTCTATCCTTGGCTTGCAGATGGCCAGCCACCTGATCACTGTACCTGCTCACTGTTCTCAGATGGTCTTCTGTGTATTTCTGATCACTAATTTTTTTTTGAAGGGTTTTGTTTTCTGTCTGTCATGTGGTACCTTGGACTTTATGAAAGCTAGGCAAGTACCTACCACTGAGTTATAATCCCACCCATTTTATTTTGAGACAAGTTTAGTAAGTTGCCCAGGGTAGCTTTGAATTCACTTTGATTCACTTTGTAACCCAGGCATACCTTGAATTTTAAATTGCCCTGCCTAAGCCTCCTGAGTGTCAAGGTTTATAGGTTTGCACCAAGAGAGTACTGGTCTGGGTAGTGGCAGTAGGCACATGGCTTTAATCCTAGCACTTGGGAGGCAAAGGCAGGCGAATCTCTGAGAGCTCAAGGCTAGCCTGGTGTAAAAAGCGAGTTCCAGGGCAGCCGGGACTGTGACAGAGAAAACCTGTTTCAAAAAAGGGAGAGAGTATGTGTGTGTCCTGGAGTTACAAGAATGTGCCGCCATGTCCTGCTTGCTTGTTTGTGACAGTCTTATTGTGTGGTCGTGGCTGGCCTCACTCTTGGGATTTGGCTTCCTCTGCAGTGTATGGCACCACACCTCGCTGTTCGCAGAGTTATCTGGGTTTCTTTTATGGTTTGATGCTTTTTTGTTGTTACAGTTTTTACATTTATTTAGGTTGGGGGGGCTTATGCAATTCCAAGGCATGGAGGACAAAGAACAGTTTTTTCCTAAGTGGACCCTGAGGATTGAATTTAGGTTTCCAGGCATGATGGCAGGTGCTGTCCCCGTGAGCCGTCTCACCAGCCCAGCAGGTGTTTAATGTCGGTTAATTTCAGTGTTAAAAGCCCTGTGTGGTTCGCACCTACCGTACCGTCTTAGCTAGTGTAGAGCAGAACCCCTCTCGGCTTCCCCCAGAAACTCGTGTAATGTCTTTAAATTGAGCACACTCCATCCCTAGGAGCTTAGAAGGGAAGCCCTTACCGGCTTCTTAGACAAGAGGACATTGGAAACGTGGTCTGACCTCACAGCCCTCTTCCTATGCCCTTCCACTCCTGACCCCAGACTAGAACCTTCCATGGTGCAAGACTGTGATCCTTGTGCCTTCTGTTTGAACCTGGGACAACCGGAGGAGTCAGTTGAGTTTCAGAATGTCCTCTGGTGAGCTGACTCTAACATAAATACTGCTTCAGTCCGCCTGGCACTCAGACTTGGGTCTTGTTCGTTGGCATAAGGACTTAGCACACACTTGCTGAGTGCATAAGTAGATCCTGCACAAATGCCAGCATGGGCCCTTTAATATCATTTATATTTTGAAGTTGTTAAATAAGTTTTTTTAGGTTCCCTAATTTGGATTTCTTTGTTCTTTTAAGTGTCATTGGATTTTGTTTGTTTGTTTGTAGGGGCAGGGGTGTTTTGATCAATGCTGTATAGGCCTGGCTGGCCTCAAGCTCAAGGTTCACGCTTCAGCTTCCTGAGTGCTGGGAATTGTAGGCATGCACCATGCATTTCTTTGCTCCCTAGCAGGGGCTCCCGGTTTTAGCATCTATTCCAGGCAGGAACACCCTTGTGTCCATCGCTGTCTTTCCTATGACCTTACCCGGTCTTCACTAGCCTGTGCTTCTCCTGCAGGTCATCGGCAAAGGCAGCGAGAAGTCTGATGACAGCTCCTATGATGAGAAGTACCTTATTGCCACCTCGGAGCAGCCCATTGCAGCTCTGCACCGGGACGAGTGGCTGCGGCCAGAGGACCTGCCTATCAAGTATGCTGGCCTCTCCACCTGCTTTCGTCAGGAAGTGGGCTCGCACGGCCGTGATACCCGAGGTATCTTTCGAGTCCATCAGTTTGAGAAGGTGAGTAGATGAGAGGGGGGAGAGTGGAGTCTTTGTACTGTCCAGATCATCACAGGAGGGGCCTGATCACATGACCGCAGTCCCAGAGCCCCACTATGTACAGCTTTCCCATTCATTGCTGATATCTTTGTGGGGAAGAGCCTGGAAAATGCAGAAAGTGGCTTTGTGCACAGACTAGAACAAAGCTCCCTGAATCTTCTGTGCCAATCTTACCATTTATGAGCTTTGTGACCTCCTAAAGAAGAGGAATGGTGGCATCCACCTCCCTAGACTGACTGGACAGCAAATGAGTATGCTAGGTACTTAGCACAGATGGTGACTGGAGGGTCCATTGTCCCGGTTGTTATAGTCCAGTCAGTTCGAGCACTGATCTCCTTTGGGGCCCAGCCTGGCCCGTCTCCCAGTGTGGGGCTAGCTTGCTACTAGAACGCCTCTACTTTAGCCCTTCAGTTCATGCAGCCGTCACTGCTGCCCTGTCTCCTTGTGCCCCCTGTACAGATTGAACAGTTTGTGTACTCGTCGCCCCATGACAATAAGTCGTGGGAGATGTTCGAAGAGATGATCGGCACCGCGGAAGAATTCTACCAGTCTTTGGGGATCCCTTACCACATTGTGAATATTGTCTCAGGTACGGAGCTCCGCATCCCTCCATTCTCCCCCTTCTGCATCTCACAGATCGCTGTAGCCATCGCCAGCTGAGCCGCCCCACAAAGAGCTAGCTCTCAGCTCAAGTCATTAAAATATCACACCTTCTCCCTGGAAGTGCTTGGTGATGAGCTCTGAGTGTGACTTTGCTCTGGGGCTACGATGTGAAGAGGAGGGTTCTTGAGGTGCGCCGCAGAGGCCTTCTGGAACCCCATCCGTCCTTCCTGAATCTAGGGTTCCTTTTCAGGCTCTTTGAATCATGCTGCCAGTAAGAAGCTCGACCTGGAGGCCTGGTTCCCAGGCTCAGGCGCCTTCCGGGAGTTGGTCTCCTGTTCTAACTGCACGGATTACCAGGCCCGCCGGCTGCGGATCCGATATGGGCAGACCAAGAAGATGATGGACAAGGTACTTAGCTCCCAGGGAAGTGGGCAGCGGGGCTTCTGCACAGGGCTCATTTTTCTTATTTTTCTTTCTTAAGAGTCTATTAGTTTTCAGCTCAGTCTAGATCCAAAAGAAGTAGAAATGACTTCTCCTGAATCAGGCCTGGGTTCTTAGAGACAGAAACCTAGCCTAGCCCTATTCTACAAGGTGATTCAAGCTTTTCTCTCTTTGCCTTTGTTTTCCTGAACTCCAGAGAAAGAGTAATCTCCGTTTCTCCACACAGAACAAGTTGGAGGCAGTGTCTGCCCTCTTTTCACCCAAGAAGGTCAGGTTGTAAGCTCATCTCTTAAGTAGTCTTCAGAGCTGGCCTTGTGGCCCACGCCTTTAATCCCAGCTTCTGGGAGGCAGAGGCAGGCGGATCTCTGTGAGTTCGAGGCCAGCCTGGTATACAGATCTGTATGTTCCAGAACAGCCAAAGCTACACAGAGAAACCCTGTCTCAAAAAAATAAACAAATAATTAAATAAATAAACCCAGTTTTCAGACCCTGATCTCTCCTGAGTTGGTTTGGGATGGGTTAAAAGGAGGACCAAGTTGGTGGGTTCTTCCTTCCCACCAAATCCTCTGAAATACTGGAACCTACTATCTGTCACGCATGCAAGCATGAGGAGTCTTCCAGGGTTACCCTGCAGGCAGTGAATACAAAACAGTTAAAGTTTTACAAAGCTGGAAGTGGGTGAAAGCCGCGCTTTGGATTGGGGAAGGAATGGCTGAATGGCTAGTTCTGGTCGTCAGGAAGATCATCCGAGGATTGGGTTTAATGTTCCCCATGGAACCTGCTCTTCCCAGGTGGAATTTGTCCATATGCTGAATGCCACGATGTGTGCTACCACCCGGACCATCTGCGCCATCCTGGAGAACTACCAGACAGAGAAGGGCATCATTGTGCCGGAGAAGCTGAGGGAGTTCATGCCACCAGGTACAGCTCCATCTTCACACCTTTCTGAAGAGGCCCTTTGCAGACTGTACCCCATTTTCATATGAGATATGGTCCCCATACTTTTGCCTATCCCACAGTGCTGGGAATGTAGTGTGGGTGTCATACACAGATCCTAAACTCAGACTGGGGAAGAAAAGAGTAGAGAAGTCCCTCCATCTTGGGGGTACCCCTTCACTGAAATAATTATTGTCTACAGTCTTCACTGGGGTCCATGGGCTTTGACAGAAATGGCAGGTCACTTAGTGGGCTCTTCCCTCGCAGGGCTCCAGGAATTGATCCCATTTGTGAAGCCTGCACCCATTGACCAGGAGCCATCTAAGAAACAGAAGAAGCAGCATGAGGGCAGCAAAAAGAAAGCGAAAGAGGTTACCCTGGAGAGCCAGCTGCAGAACATGGAGGTCACCGAGGCCTGAGCGCTGTCTCCTCAGTCTCCAGTGTGCCAGACTTCCTTTCTGTCTGCCGGGATCTCTGACCTGCCTTGGAGCAGGGAGGCCGAGTACCACTCCTCACCCTGTCCCATCTGACTGCACAGCCGATGGGGAACCATCTGCCATGTACCAAGCAGGTGTTCCCGTGTCCTCGCATGGGCCAAGGGTCTCCTCACTGATGACTGCTGAACCATGCAATAAAGCATTTCTGGGGAAGGCGCGCGACTTCCTCAGTCTGCTCCCCCGGCGTGAGCCCTGTCTCTGCTGGGTCTCCCAAATAAGGCTGCTCTGCATAGTGCAGGAAACCTGGAATTGTGACACACGTTTTCAGGACAAGGATCATGATTCTCTGTCAATTCACTCCTGCCTAAAGGCAAGGAAGCTTCGAGACCAGTGTGGTGGAAAAGTCTGCTAGCATTTACATTCCCTAGGAAGGGCTCCTTGGAAGGGGGAAGGCTGGTCGTGGTAGCTGGCACTCAGCATGAAATGTGGTTATGAGCAGCAGCTTCTGTGTTTATAGCTGTCCGCATGTGGGGAGACTCACCACATAGCAGTAATTTAGTGTCAGAGGCAGGGCAGAGGAGTGTAGTTCCTCTGTCCTCAGGGACTCCCACTGTGCCCTAATAGCTGGGCACCTGCACCCTGGGGAAAGTAGTATTCAGGCTTTCTTCCTTCCCTGGCTCCCTTTCATCTGTGATCTGGATCCTTGACTCTAATGACACCCTAGGTCAGTCTGGTGCTTGTCTCCTGGCAGGGTAAAGCGCCTCCTCTAGATGCTCCCTTTTATCTTCGTATGGTCCCAGAAGGTAGGGTGGGGACGTGATTATACCCGTCCCAGAGTGGGAGAGTGAGGTTTTGTGGCCAGGTGGTAGTCCGGCTCAGAGTGGCCGGGTTTGTCTCTTAGGGAGATTGGGAGCTCAAGTGTGCCCTGGCCTGTGACGGGCCTTTAGCTCAGCTCACCTCTGCTGCTTGGCCCAGTACCGAGCAGGGAAAGAGCACAGTGCTCTGCTCCTGCTAGGGGGTGGTCCTGTCAACCTTGCTCTTGGGTGCTGCAAGGCTGACCACCAAGGCTCTATTGCCTGCCGTGCCAGCTGGGGGCCTCCAGGCAGGTCCCATGGCCCATTGGCCTCAGCCCTGGGAAAACAAAGCCTGGGCACGAGGACAAAAGAGCAGGCTGCTCCCATTTGTCATTCAGGGCCAGAAATTCCCATTCCCATAACCTTAACATTCAGTTTGAAGAAAAGCAGCCTGAACCGTAATCGGGAGGCTAGGCTGCCCTGCTTCAAAATCTATTAGGAATGTCTAGGTTGCCCCGTGTCTGTCTTGGGCCTGGCCGAGGTCTCCATGGCTGCCTTCCCCACTTCTATATCCTGTCTCCTAATGCCTACAGCCTTCTGGTACAGGGTGCTTTCTGCTCTTGCTGGATCAGCTCTTGCCTCCCCTGAACTGACTGACTTCCTCTTTACCTCGCTAGTTTTCTGTAGCTGCTGTATTTGGACTCCAGATGACCTGAACAGTTAGTCAGTCATTCTTCCCACACCGGTCTTCCTCTGGTGAGCCATGTGGTCTGTTTCTTAGTTTGTGTTTGTTTGTTTGTTTTCTTCAAAACAGGGTCTTACTATGTAGCCCTGGCTGTCCTGGAACTAGCTCTATAGACCAGGCTGGCCTTGAACTCACTCAGCTCTGCCTGCAGGTGTGCACCACCATGCCCACCTGCCAAGTTAAACAGATGTGTTCCTCCTCCTTGGAACCAGAGGAGAGAGAACGAAAGATAGCTGGCAGAGATCTTCCTCACGAGAACCTGTTGGCAGGTGGGCATGCCCTCCGACCCTGTTGCTAAGCTCCCTGGGAGCAGAGCTTACGGAGTGAATAGGACACAGCCTCCACTCTCACTCTCCTGGGAGGGTGTGGCTTCCTCTCCTCCAGAGCAGACCAGACTCCTTTGCTGGGAGCACTGGCCCTGGCTGACGCAAGCCTTGTTTAGGATGGGCTGACCCACCTGGAGGCTGAGCAGTTGGGAAGGAGCCCAGATAACCTTGACTCCGCCCGCAGTTGCCTCCACGGCCTCCAGCAGATGCCCTCATCCCTGGCACTTCGACTGCCCCATCTCCAACCTCAGCTACCCAGGTTACCTCAGCAAACAACCCCCAGAGGTCCTGTGGAGTGAGTCAGAGCCCTGAGTCCCTTAGTAGCTTTTGGTTCCCACACCCAGGAATCCAGGTCCCAAAATGCAGGTCTATGTGCATCAAGTAAGCTGTTGGGACCTGATGTTTGTCCTGGCTACCAGAGAGTCAACTACAAGTCAGGCTTCAGAGGATTCTCAAAGGTTGGGCTGGCACGTTGGACCCAGTGCTAGGACCACCTGAGCTCAGCCTGCTGTGCAGACCACCCCCAGTCAAGCGTATGCTCCCCTAGGCTGGGCCCCCACTCCCGGGAACAGACTCCCTACAGTCTGCCCAGCTGTACCTTCGCTGAAGCTTTTTCCATTTCTGCTGGGTCCACAGGATACCTCCCCCCCCCAACTCCGGTACTCCTACGGGGGTGCCTAGGGCAGTCCTGGCTGAGCTCCCAGGATAAGTCTGACAGGCAGAACTGGGATGGGCCCCAAAGAAATGTGTTGCATGTCACAGCCTGTGCCAGGATGAGGGGCCTCTACTACTTCTCTCCCAGTCACCTCCCAGCCTGGGGTTCCTCAGCCCCTCCCAGACAGGCGCAAGAGGGGTGCATCCTCGCGGCCCCCACCTACACCAGGGCCTGACTGAGCTTAAGGCTCCGCCTCTGACGTTGCCCTTTTAAGAGCCCTCCCAATGGGGGCGGGGTACTGCAGGCAGAGTCTTGCAGAAACCCTGCGCTCTGCAGCTCCCCCACCAAGGTGCCTGGAAAGACCTATATCCCAGTTCTCCAGGCTTTGGTCAGAGGCAGAGGGTCCGGTGGTCTCTGAGGGAACAAACCCCCTTTCCTGGCGGTACGGATTCTCTCTAGCTGCTCTCACCGGCTGGTTTGAAAACCCTGCGTTTTGGAGTCTCATATCCCTTACCTTAGTAAGATGGGTCCCCACCCTCTCGCCTACAGGAGCCTGCTGTCAGAAACAGTCTGCGAAATTACATTTGCTGAGGTGTAAATTGCTGATAAGAAGGTATGACCCTTAAGGGACAATTGGATTTTAAATCCTGAAACTGAAGAATTAAGCTCCGAGTTGAGAATAGCATCCACCCCTTCCATCTTGTGTCAGGGAAAAAAAAAATCTTTTTATTATTTCAAATCACCCCTCTCCTTGTGCCCAGTGCTTCATACTCTGTCTCCTGGGTCTTATTCTTAAGCTAGCTTTCTCAAATTTCCTCTCCTCTGTCCCCTCTCCCCCAATATTAACCTGATTACCCTGTCCCCCATCTTCTGACGGCATCCTAGCTGGTTTTATTTTTATTTTTCAGATTCCTATCAAGGGACTCTTGCAATTCTACCACCTCATCAGTATCCCCAGCCCTCTGGTGTCTCCCCGTTAGGGGGTATGTGGAATGTCTCAGATAGAAGAAAGTTGAGTTGCAGAGGGAAGGTTTGAGTTGAGGCTAAGGAAGTAGCCTGGGAAAAAACAGCACCTGGCTGTTTCCATAAGCATCTGGGACCTTGTTTTTCCATATGCCTGGTCTTCAGCAATGCTCAGGACTCCCAAGCATGCAGACTGAGCCTCTCCGGGATCGCAAGCCCCAAATCCTTACCTGACCGGCCCTTGTCCCCACAATATGTCCATGTGTATCCCTGCCCCAAACACCCAGGAGTTACCCTTGGCAGTTTCCTGCTCTGCATCTCGGGCCAGTCTGCACTGAGTTCTCATGGTGAGATCTGCTCATCTGCTGGTATACAGACCACAGGTCCCCTGCAGCTGGTGATGGGTCAACCAAGATCCTCCTCTGGGAAGGGCTGGTGACATGGCTCAGCTGGGAAAACCACTTACCTACCACCAGGCATGATGAACAGAGTTGGATCTGCAGGACTCAGATGTGGAGGGAGAGGACCAGCTCCTGCAGGCTGTCCTCTGACCTCTGAAAGCATACACACGTACACACAGTGAATAAGTAAAGGGGGGTTCCCTTTCCCATTTTCATAGAAAAATCTTAGCGAACACGGTCTGGCAACAGCAGCTGTCTCAGTCCACAGTAGACTGGTTGGTCAGACCCAGTATCTCGCCAGAACTTCATTCATGTGTTTTCTGCCTGTGCACTACTTCCTCCGTCTCTGTGGCAACCTTAACAGCTAAGTTAACAGCTTTGCGGTTTTCTGCACAAGCCTCAGCCCCAGGCTCCGCCTTATCCTTGCTGTGCTCAGGGACCACATCCAACCTCAGCTGACATTTGGGATGGACCTTAACGTCGTTACAGAATACTAGTTTTTTTAAATTATTTTTATTTTATATGCATTGCTTGTCTGTATGAAGGTGTCCAACTCCCTGGAGTTGGAGGTACAGACTGGTAAACTGCCGTGTGGGTGTTAGGAATTCAACCCGGGTCCTCTGGAAGAGCAGCCAGTGCTCTTAACCACTGAGCCATCTCTCCAGCCCCAGAATGCTAGCTTTTTAAGTCATCCCTAATAAATATCTTGGGCACTGTTGGGGCGTCAGGCCTGCTGTCTCTAGGTACAGGTGGCAATAAGGATGCAGATTTGAGGCTAAAGGGACACCCAACCGCTTCCCAGATGGAAGTTCCAGGCATGAAGAGACACCTGCCAGACATCTGTGCCGTCTGCCTATCGATTCGTTTACTTGCTCATTTGATTCATATTTCCTGAGTGTCTACTATGTGTCAGGTCACATACTAGATGCGAGGTGTTTGGGACACAGTCTCCCCGGTCCTGTGGATAACAGCTGTGCACCAAGTAAATGACAGATGCATGCCCTGTGTAATTGCTAATTGCCAGACATGAAGAAGGGGGCATTTAAGACTCCTCTGTTCAGCAACTGGGAAGAGGTCCAGTATCCAGAACAGAATGAGGCATAGAGGGAGAATCTAGGCCACTTAATGGGTTAAATATTTTGGGTTTTTTTTTTTTTCAGTGTGCAACAGGGCAGGATTCTCAGAAGGAAAGCAACATACTCAAACTTCATTGTGAAATGTTACTCTCTGTGAAAGACACCAGGAAAGGTCCTTAAATCATATAAATCCTTTGAGGGCCTGGTGGCTCACACCTGGGTGCAGAGGCAGGTGGGTCTCTGTGAGTTCAAGTCCAGCCTGCTCTACATAGTATGTTCCAGAACACCAGGGCTGTGTAGACAGACCCTGTCTCACAAAATTGGGAAAAGCAAAAACAAAATATAGATAAATCCAGAGTGTGGCTCCTTAACAAGAAAACAGGCCTGGACCCTTTAGACTGTGTCATTTAAAAGAAAGAGGGAAAGGGGAAGTGCCACGTGGGGCAGAGAGGTGACTCAGAGGGCAAAGGCACTTGCCAAGCCGTGACGACCCGAGCTGGGCTTCAGATCCCATGGTGGATGGAGAGAACCAATGCCTGAAAACTGACCTTTGACCTCCACGGCACATTATGGCGAGCATGCGCCCACACTCATATAACACATACATACCAAGCATACCGGTTAAAAGTAAGTTAAAAGGCAGCACACGACTAGACGCTGTGCACAAAAATCCGGCTTGAAAGCAGAAACTTCAAAAGATAGTTAAGAGTTTCACTTGGACTGCGCATGAGTTCATGCTAGGAACTCCCATTCACGCTCCTGGTTGTGGCCATGGCAGAGCCCCTGTGGATGGGCGGGGGAAGGGAGCTGGGCCTGCATCTCCGGTGCAGCCTGCTGAGGGGCCCAGAGTAGAGGTAGTCCAAAAGCTGTGGGAAATACGGCAGTGCCGACAGTTGTTGAACCTAGGGAGAAAGTATGTATTATAGCATCCTTTTTAACTTATTTTTTCGAGACAAAGTCTTATGTATCCCAGGCTAGCCTTAACCTCCCTATGCAGCCAGGATGATTGCCTTGGCCTTCCCGACCCTCCTGCCGCCACCCCTTAAGTGCTGAGACCTCAGGCTTGTATCACTGAGCCCAGTTTCTGCAGCGCTGTGGTCTGAACCAGGGCTCCAGGAATGCTAGACAAGCGTCCCATTGAGCTCCATTCCCAGCGTGTCTTGTTTTGTTTGCTTTTGAGACGGGGGTTTCCTGGTGTGGCTCTGGCTAGCCTGGAACTTGCTATATAATCCATGTTGCCCTTGAACACAGTACTGGGATCAAAGGTATGTGCCCACCACACACTTTTTCTCATCCTCTGACTCTTATATTCTTCCCACCCTCTCTTCTCCAACATTCCCTGAGCCTTGGGTGGGGATGGGCTGATCCAAACGTTTAAGGCTGAGCACTCGGCAGTGTCGATTCTTAGCAGTTTGGCGGGTTATGAGCCTCTGGATTAATTAACTCTGGAGAAACTTCTCTAGCCAAAGTTGAGAGCAGCACTGCTAACCCCTGGATATAAACATAGCTGTTTAGAAGGCAGCTTGACAATGTGACCATTTAGCAAAGCAAGTGTCCTTTACAGCCAAGGGCTTTTGACCAGGCTTACAGTACCTGGCATAAATTTGCTAGTGTGGGAGGGACCTCTAATCCAATCAGAAATTAGCTGATTACCCCATAACTCTCGTGCCACTATTGTGCCAGTGGGTACATCGTGTAGCGTTCAGAGTTTACTGCTGAGTGAGACCACTGCTGACCTTTCTCCCCGATGGCCTGTCCAGCACCTTCTGCACTATGAAAGTTGGCCAGCAGGGAAGAAGTTTGCAGGTCAGTTCCAGCCAGAATCTTCTACGTCCTATAACCAAGGTGCGCCGTGTCTTCAGCAACAGCACCTTTTCATTTTTGTTTGCTTCCTATTTTTTTTTTTTTTTGGTTTTTTGAGACAGGGTTTCTCTGTGGTTTTGGAGCCTGTCCTGGAACTAGCTCTTGTAGACCAGGCTGGTCTCGAACTCACAGAGATCCGCCTGCCTCAGCCTCTCAAGTGCTGGGATTAAAGGCGTGCGCTACCACCGCCCGGCTTGTTTGCTTCCTATTTTGAGGCAGCTCTCACACTATAGCCTTGGCTGGCTCGCTCTGTAGACCAGGTTGGTCTCATAGAGATTTACCTGTCTCTGCCTCCCTAGTGCTGGGATTAAAGGCATGCGCCAACAACAGTCTACCATCTACTTCTGGTGGGCAACCAAGAGCAACAGCAATAAGCTGGGTTGTTTGGGGGAACTGTGACCTTCCTGAGAGGTGTATGACACCTGGCACCGAAATTTTCATTTCATGCAGGGTCATGTGTTCAAACTCCACATTAACACACACACACACACACACACACACACACACACACACACACACACACACCACACACTGATTTATTTATGCATTTTGTGTACCCGAATGCTCGGTCTGCCTGCAGGCCAGAAAGTTGCATCAGACGGTTGTGAGTCACCATGTACTTGCTGGGAACTGAACTCAGGACCTCTCTGGAAGAGCAACCAGTGCTCCTAACGGCTGAACCATCTCTCCAGCCTACATACACATTTCTCTCATTAAATTGCTTTAACTTAATTCTCTAATGTAATTTAGATAACTCAGTAGGTTTCCACAAGGGTTTTGGCTAAGCCGTGCCCCACCCTCCCCTCTCATTTATCCCCCCCCACTTAACCCTTTAATCCCCTATTCATCCTCACCACTTTCTCATCCCAGGTCATTCTCGAGAATTTACACTTAAATTGTGTGTGTGTGTGTGTGTGTGTGTGTGTGTGTGTGTGTGTGTACAGGACCAGATCATTCTGGTAAGTTCTTTAAGAACTTACATTTAAACATTTTTATTATTAGTGGGGGGTGGGGGTGGGGCTTGCCGCAGCATGTGTGAGGGGGTCAAAGAACAATTTTGTGAGTTTGTTTTCTCCTACCTTCGTGTGTGTTCCAGGCTTCAAGCTTGGGTCTGTAGTGTCATCCGGTGAGCCAGTTCCTCCCTCTCTCTTCCTTCCTTCCTTCCTTCCTTCCTTTCTTCCTTCCTTCCCTCCCTCCCTCCCTCCCTCCCTCCCTTCCTTCCTTCCTCTCTCCCTTCCT
>NW_004949123.1:1595601-1609203 GCF_000317375.1 Microtus ochrogaster | reverse complement strand
TCCCTTCCTTCCTTCCTCTCTCCCTTCCTTCCTTCCTTCCTTCCTTCCTTTCTTTCTTTCTTTCTTTCTTTCTTTCTTTCTTTCTTTCTTTCTTTCTGTGAATTAGTTACTTTCCTAAATCCCTGATAAACACCATGACCAAGGCAGCTTGTAGAAGGAAGGGTTTATTTCGGCCTACAGTTCCGGAGGAATAGTATTTCTCTGCTATCCTATTAGCGCAGCAGGAGCAGCAAGCTGAGCGCTCCCGTCCTGTCCTGACTGCCCTAGATCTCCAGACGTAGACCAGGCTCTAAAGTCTCAAAGGCTACCTCAGTAACAAACTTCCTCCAACAAAGCTGACCCTCCTAAGCCTCCCACAGAGTGCCATCAGTGGGCACCAAGTGGTCAAATGCCAGAGAGGACCCCCTCCCCCATTGAAACCGCCATGGTGTGTATGTGTGTGTGCTCATGTGCTCACGAATACACACACGGAAGTCAGAAAACAACCTCAGCTGTCCGTCCATTCCACAGGTTCAAGCTTTTCAGGTTGCTGATTAGATCTGCCAGTTCCCACCTTCCCAGTGCTGGGACTATAAAAGTAAACAGAGAGATGCTTAGTTGTTTTTTCTGTGGGTCCTGGGTTTGGAACTCAAGCCTTCACTGCAAGGCATTTTACCTACTTCCCTCCCGACCCAGCTGCTTCAGAAACACCCTGCCTAAGTTAACATTAGAGCCAGGGCCATGCCTTATCCCAGTGTGTATTTGCCATAGGTCTAGAGACTAGTCTTCGATATAGCTCCCAGCACACCACACACACACACACCTTTTTGAGTTAGGGTTTAGCTATATTGTATGGGCTGACCTGGGACTCTGATTCTTCTGCCTCAGCATCCTACCTGAGCCTCCAAAGTAGCTGAGATTACAGACATACAGTATATTCTCTAAGGTCTGTCAGACTTCATTGAACCTGGGTAGGAACAAGTAGGCAGAAGACCCAGAGTTCCTTATATCTGAAAATTTCCATGAGGCAAGCAGCCCTTCTAGGGGCCTCAATACCAGGGTCACCCCATTTTGAGTCTCCGGGTGATGCATATAAGACTTGCAATTTTCCCTCCTGTTCCAGGAAGGTGGAAAAAGCTGAGGGGTGAGAGGAGGCAGCTGTCTGTCCCCCTAAGGGGTTGAAGCTAGGGGGAGATTTAAGTACTATTTGCTAGCTGTGTCCGGAGATGAAAGAAGGGTTCCTTACACACCCCAACCTGTCTTCCTTGAGCAGAAAGGCCGCTTACTTGGAGGAAGAGCTGGAGGCCCCCGAGCCTTCCCTGGCAGCCCTGGCCTCCTGGCTGGGTTTCAGAACCATGGCCCCATTCCAGAGTCCAAGTTGCTCTTTCCTCTACCCGAAAGCTCATTTTGGTAGCACAGGGAGCCAGATGAGCAAAGAGCTACAGTTTCTGCATGCGTTGGCTTGGGCCTTCATCAAAAACGAGTCTCATTACCCAACCCCAATTCAAAGGATAATTAACAGACGGTATAATTTCCAAGCATTCTCTGCACCACATGGCTATTAAATGAAAAGCAAAATGCCCACACAATCCCTGGATCCTCCCAAACCGGAGTCTGAGGAAGTCAGGAGAGGCAGAGCCCTGGGCAGACCACTTACGCCAATCTGGAGGGACTTTGTCCAGGGGAAGGAAGTTCATCTTGGGTCAGATTGTAGGTTACTCCAGGGGTCCTCCTCCAACCCTACCCACCCACCACTCCCAGGAAAACAGTCTAACACAGCCTTCTACCCAGCTTCTCTTACAGTCCCTGCAGAGGAAGGAAAACTGGCTTGTCATTTTGGACATGGCTGTGAGGCCACATGGGGGTTCTCGGGTCTATCTAGAGCAAAGGTGGGAATCCTTTACTGTGACCTTGCTGTGACCAGAGGGCAACCATGGAAGATGGCATCTGAGTCAATGCTCTTCCAAGCAGATCCCTAAGGATCCCTAAGGATCCCCGAGGTCTTCAGAGCAGTCCAGGGATTCTCGGCTGGAGTGACAGGAGAAGGGGAAGACACGGGCTCCATTCTTTACCCCAGGCTTCCTAGCTGAAGACTGGGGTCAGAGAGATGGCTCAGGGGAAAGTGTGTTCTGCCCAAGCCGGTCACTCCAGGTTCAAGGCCTGAAACCCTCTGTGGAAGGAAAGAAACCATTCTCAAAAGTTACATCTGGTTACGGCACATGCCTTTGATCCTCAGGGGCAGAAGGAGGCTGATCTCTGTGAGTTTAAGGTCTGCCAAGGTTACAATAGTGAGACTCTGCCTAAAAAAAAAAAAAAAAAAGAAAGAAAAAGAAAAAAGAAAACAAAAATAAGGAAAAAAATCACACACATGCAATAAAACAAATCAGTGAAAAATTCAAAAACATTACATGCAATAAATCAAAAATTTTAATTACTCAATTAAATTAATTAGGGATTAAATGAAACAGAGATTCACTATGCAGCCTTGGCTGGCCTCAGACTCACAGAAATCCACCTGCCTTTACCTTCCAAGTGAGTACTGGGATTAAAGGTGTGTGCTACCATGCCTAGCTAAAAAAATTTTATTTTTTTATGTATAGGGGTATTCTGCCTGCATGTGTGTATGTGCACCATGCCAGTGTAGGCCAGAAGAGGGGATTGGATCCTCCAGGGACTAAAGTTACAGCTGGTAATGAGCCACCATGTAGGAACGAGGGTCCTCTGGAAGAGCAACCAGTGCTCTTAACCACTGAGCCACTCCAGCCCCTAAAGTTTTTTATGAGAAAGATCTTCCACTATAGCACATCCTACCCACTCAGTCCAGTACTAGGGATAGAATCAAGAGCTTTGAGTAGCTAGGCAAATACTGAGCTCTATTCCCAGCTTGCCAATTACACTTTTGTTTTTGTTTCTGAGACAGGATCTCCTGCAGCCTCAAGACCTAGCCGAAGATGACCTGATCCACCCGCCTCTGCTTCCCAAATGCTGGGATCTTAGGCCTGAGTCACCGGACTCAACTTAAACCTTTTATTTTATTTAGTGTGTGTGTGTGTGTGTGTGTGTGTGTGTGTGTGTGTGTGTGTGCTTGCTTATGGAGTATAGCAGTTGATATTTGGTTTTTGTTGTTGTTGGTTTTATTATTTGTGTTTTGGTTTTTGGGTTTGTTTTTGTTGTTGTTTTGTTTTGTTCTAGCTATCCTGGAACTAGCTCTTGTAGACCAGGCTGGCCTCAAACTCATAAGAGATCCACCTGCCTCTGCCTCCTGAGTGATAGGATTAAAGGTGTGTACCCCCACTGCCCAGCTGGTATTTGATATTTTTGGGACAGAATCCAACAAACCTTCACGGCATCAGTTAGGCTGACGAGCAGACTCTCAGGATCCTCCTGTGTCTGTTTCCCTGACACCGAGAGGACAGATGTGCGCTACTGTGCCCAGCCTTTTAATTAATTCATTTCTTTTTATTTTAGAGACTATAATATAGTTACATAATGTCTCCATCTCTTTCCTCCCCTCCAGCCTCCCCGTATACCCTTCCTTGCCCTCTGACAAGCTCAGGCTTCTTTTTTCATTGTTGTTGCATGCATATACACATTTATGTATACATGTATGTTCCTATAAACAACCTGCTCCATCTGTATAACGTTACTTATATTTTTCAGGGCAGACCATTTGGTATTGGATAAGCGCTGGTACTCTTCCCTGGCAAAGACCATTTCTCCCACTTGGAATTCCTTAGTTGCCTGTAGTTCTTTGTGTAGGGCTGAGGGCTCCTGCTCCTCTCCTGTCTACTTTGGCGTGTCTACTATTGTCCTTATTCAGCTCATGTTTGGGCAGTTGTGTTGGGGTTACTGTGCCCACCTTTTTATGGGGTGTTGGGAATCCAAACTCAAGACCTCATTCTTGCACAGTTGTAGTTGTATGATGTTAAGCTCTTAGGACTCTTTCGGGGGGGCCACCACCCAGCTCCCAAATGAACCACACAAGAAGTCTTATTCTTAGTTACAAACATCCAGCCTTAGCTTGGCTTGTTTCGTGCTGCTTTCCTTAACTTAAATTACCCTATCTACCGTTTGTCTCTGGGCTTTTCCCATTCTCTTACTTCTGTAAATCTTCCTGTGACTCCGTGGATTGCTGTGTAGCTGGGTGGCTGGTCCCTAATGTCCTCCTCCTTCTCTAGCTACTTCCCCTTCCCTCTTCTCCCAGGTTTTTCCTCCTATTTGTCCTCTCTGCCTTCCAGCTTGGCCTATCCTTTCTCTTGCCTCACTCTTCACCATTCAGCTCTTTATTAGACCATCAGGTGTTCTAGACAAACAAAGCATCACAGCTTCACAGAGTTAAACAAGTACAACATAAACAAAAGTAGCGCACCTTAACACAATATTCCCGACAAAGCAGTTTCTTGACTGCCTGAGCCATCTCCTGGAACCCGGATCAGATCGCCACCTACTCTAAGCTTCCGGAAATCAGTTACTTTACTCACAAATCATTCTGCAAAAGGGAAATTGACCAAGGTCACATAAATAGCATGTGAGGGTTAGGGACAAGACTGGAAGCCCTCAGTCTCCTTCCTCAGACAATCTGACACCCCCATTTCTCAGGGTGCGAGAGGGAGAGAGGCTCTCTGATTTGCCCAGCCTTATTTACTGGCTCTTTGGGACCAGATTCTTGTACGTACCCCTCTCTTGGGTTTTTCATACCCCTTCCGGAAGAAGGTCCTGTGGTCCTGTTCCGTGAAGGGCTCAGAAATCCTGCACAATGTGACTCTGTGTGGTCATGAAACTGTGGTAGAAGGAGGACAGAAGTTGGACATTGATCTGGAGGGACCAGGGGGCCTGACTATAGATCAGTGGAGCCACATGTCCTAAGACCCAGGAAGCCCGGGTCCTTCAGCTGGGCCTAGAAATCCGGTAGTTGTTAGTGTATTTGCTGTTCTGGAGCTCCTAGTTTACCTCTCCTGAACTGCCCAAGTGGTACCCAAGATGTATCGAAGGTGTGCTTTTTGGAGGCATCCAAGTAAGATGACAACTTCTGGGATCTGGGGGAGTCTTTGTAAGTGTTGAACAAAGTCTTTTTAGTTCTGTCTGCGCCCCCCCCCCCCCCGCCCCACGAAGGCCTTCAGAAGATTTTGAAAGCGCACTACTAGCTCTAGAGTGGGACGTGATTGTCATTCCCTGTGTGGCTTCTGATTGCTCATTCCTCTTTAAGCTGTGGTAGGGATCCAGGACTGGCCGAGAGCATGTCTGATGAACTGGGAAGAAAAATGCTACCAGCGGCGGGAATCTTAGAGCAACTATCTGTGCAGAAGAGGGCGCTGGGTGGGACCCACCTCCTTCGGCGCGTTGGGCGTCGCCGCTTTAAGACGGCGGCGGCGCGAGCAGGTCTATGGTAATGAGCCGCCGCCACCGCCGCTCTGCAGAGCTTGCCCGCCCGCCGGGGAGGCGAGGGAACGCGGGTCTGGGCCCGGGACCGCGGCGACCGGCAGTAGCCGCCGCGAGGACGCGGGTAGAGAGAGGGTGACGCAGGGCGGTCGTTGGCAGCCAGGCCCGGGCCGGAGCGTGCGGCTCTGCAGGCGCAGGTGGGCGATCTCGCGCGGGCAGAGGGGACACCCTAGGTCTCGGGAACCGGGGACCCGGCAGAGCCAGGGGTCCTCGCGGCCAGCGGGAGCAGGTGGAGAGCGCTCCAGAACGCAGGTGGAGGCGCAGCGTGAGCCCGCAGTGGTCGCGGTGACTCGGGAGCCGGGCGGGCTTCGAGAGTAGGGTAGCCCGGCGCATCGTGGGGCACAGCGCGCGGCGCCGCCGAGCCATCTAGGTGCAGGCCCTGCGGGACGCACAGGTGGACTCCGGGGACCGGCGCCCTGGCCCGGGCATGAGGCGCGGCGGGGCCGGCAGGAGCCGGAGGAAGAGCCGCCGCGGCTGTTGACCCGGCTGGCCGGGAACGGGGAGAGATGCGGAGCCGGGCTGCCAGCGCCCCCCTCCCAACGCCGCTGCTGCCGCTGCTACTGCTGCTGTTGCTGCTGCTACCGCCGTCGCCACTACTGGGAGATCAAGTGGGGCCCTGTCGTTCTCTGGGGTCCGGGGGACGCGGCTCCTCTGGGGCCTGCGCCCCCGTGGGCTGGCTCTGCCCAGCCTCCGCTTCGAACCTCTGGCTTTACACCAGCCGCTGCAGAGATTCGGGTATTGAGCTTACCGGCCACCTGGTGCCCCACCACGATGGCCTGAGGGTCTGGTGTCCAGAATCAGGGGCCCATATCCCTCTTCCGCCATCCCCTGAAGGCTGCCCCTGGAGCTGTCGTCTCCTGGGTATTGGAGGACACCTTTCTCCACAAGGCAAGCTGACCCTGCCTCAAGAGCACCCTTGCTTAAAGGCCCCACAGCTCAGATGCCAGTCTTGCAAGCTGGCACAGGCCCCAGGGCTGAGGGCTGCGGAAGGATCACCAGAGGAATCTATTGGTGGGCGCAGGAAAAGGAATGTGAATACAGCCCCCCAGTTCCAGCCTCCCAGCTACCAGGCCACAGTGCCTGAGAACCAGCCAGCTGGCACCTCTGTTGCGTCCTTAAGAGCCATTGATCCAGATGAGGGTGAGGCAGGCCGACTTGAGTACACCATGGATGCCCTCTTCGATAGCCGCTCCAATCATTTCTTCTCCTTGGACCCAATCACGGGTACTGTCACCACAGCTGAGGAGCTGGATCGTGAGACCAAGAGCACCCACGTCTTCAGGGTCACTGCCCAGGATCATGGGATGCCCCGACGGAGTGCCTTGGCCACACTTACCATCTTAGTTACTGACACCAATGATCATGACCCTGTTTTTGAGCAACAAGAATACAAGGAGAGTCTCAGGGAGAACCTGGAGGTTGGCTACGAGGTGCTTACCGTCAGGGCCACCGATGGGGATGCCCCTCCTAACGCCAACATTCTGTACCGCCTGCTCGAGGGGGCTGGAGGCAGCCCCTCGGAAGTCTTTGAGATCGATCCCCGCTCTGGGGTGATCCGAACCCGTGGCCCCGTGGATCGGGAAGAGGTGGAATCCTACAAATTGACGGTGGAAGCGAGTGACCAGGGTCGGGACCCAGGCCCGCGGAGTTCCACGGCGGCTGTTTTCCTGTCTGTGGAAGATGACAACGACAACGCACCCCAGTTTAGCGAGAAGCGTTATGTGGTTCAGGTGCGGGAGGATGTGACCCCGGGAGCCCCGGTTCTCCGAGTAACAGCCTCGGATAGAGACAAGGGCAGCAATGCCCTGGTGCACTATAGCATCATGAGTGGCAACGCTCGGGGACAGTTCTACCTGGATGCCCAGACGGGGGCTCTGGATGTGGTCAGCCCCCTTGACTATGAGACAACCAAAGAATACACACTACGGATTCGGGCTCAGGATGGTGGCCGGCCTCCGCTTTCCAACGTCTCTGGTCTAGTAACAGTGCAAGTCCTGGATATCAACGATAATGCCCCCATCTTTGTCAGCACCCCATTCCAGGCCACCGTCCTAGAGAGTGTCCCTTTAGGCTACCTAGTTCTGCACGTCCAGGCGATTGATGCTGATGCTGGTGACAATGCCCGCCTGGAGTATAGCCTGGCTGGAGTTGGGCACGACTTCCCCTTCACCATTAACAACGGTACAGGCTGGATCTCGGTGGCTGCGGAGTTGGACCGGGAAGAGGTTGATTTCTACAGCTTTGGCGTGGAAGCCCGAGACCACGGCATCCCAGCGCTCACCGCCTCAGCCAGCGTCAGCGTCACCATCCTGGACGTCAACGACAACAACCCAACTTTTACCCAACCAGAGTACACGGTCCGGCTCAACGAGGATGCAGCCGTGGGCACCAGTGTGGTGACGGTGTCAGCCGTGGACCGTGACGCCCACAGTGTCATCACTTACCAGATCACCAGTGGCAATACCCGAAACCGCTTCTCCATCACCAGCCAAAGCGGAGGGGGGCTGGTTTCCCTTGCCCTACCGCTGGACTACAAACTTGAGCGGCAGTACGTGCTGGCAGTGACCGCCTCTGATGGTACGAGGCAGGACACAGCTCAGATCGTGGTGAATGTCACCGATGCCAACACCCACCGTCCCGTCTTCCAGAGCTCCCACTATACAGTAAATGTTAATGAGGACCGACCAGCAGGCACCACAGTGGTACTGATCAGTGCTACGGACGAGGACACCGGGGAAAATGCACGAATCACCTACTTTATGGAGGACAGCATTCCCCAGTTCCGAATTGATGCAGACACCGGGGCCGTCACCACCCAGGCCGAGCTGGACTATGAGGACCAGGTGTCTTATACCCTGGCCATCACTGCTCGGGACAACGGCATCCCTCAGAAGTCTGACACCACCTACCTGGAGATCCTGGTGAATGATGTAAATGATAATGCCCCCCAGTTCCTGCGGGATTCCTACCAGGGCAGTGTCTATGAGGACGTGCCCCCCTTTACCAGTGTCCTGCAGATCTCGGCCACTGACCGTGACTCCGGTCTCAACGGCAGGGTCTTCTACACCTTTCAGGGAGGGGATGATGGAGATGGGGACTTTATTGTTGAGTCGACATCGGGCATTGTGCGGACGCTGCGGAGGCTGGATCGCGAGAACGTGGCCCAGTACGTTTTACGAGCATATGCAGTGGACAAGGGGATGCCACCAGCCCGCACACCCATGGAAGTGACGGTCACTGTGTTGGATGTGAATGACAATCCCCCTGTCTTTGAGCAGGATGAGTTTGATGTGTTTGTGGAAGAGAACAGTCCCATTGGGCTGGCTGTGGCCAGGGTCACCGCCACTGACCCAGACGAAGGGACCAATGCACAGATCATGTACCAGATCGTGGAGGGCAACATCCCTGAGGTCTTCCAGCTGGACATCTTCTCGGGGGAGCTGACTGCCCTGGTGGATTTGGACTATGAGGACCGGCCTGAATATATTCTGGTCATCCAAGCTACATCCGCTCCCTTGGTAAGCAGGGCTACCGTCCATGTCCGCCTCCTTGACCGCAATGACAACCCACCAGTGCTGGGCAACTTTGAGATTCTTTTCAACAACTATGTCACAAACCGCTCAAGCAGCTTCCCTGGGGGTGCCATAGGCCGCGTGCCTGCCCATGACCCCGATATCTCAGACAGCCTGACATACAGCTTCGAGCGAGGAAATGAACTTAGCCTGGTCCTACTCAATGCGACCACAGGAGAGCTGAGACTGAGCCGGGCACTGGACAACAACCGGCCCCTGGAAGCCATCATGAGCGTGCTGGTGTCAGGTAAGGAAGATGCCTGGTGGTGTTGGGGTGGGACTAGTCCTGGGGAGAGGCCTGGGCAGCCACTGGAGGTGGAGTAGCATCCAAGGAGGAGCTGGTGACCCCACGCTGCCAGGTGGGGTAGCCCAGAACTGAGAGATCAGGAACCAGCCTGAGAAGAAACCCCAGGAATCTTGGCGGCTGGCACAGGCCCCGCCTGCTGCCCCAGGCTGGGCTGGGCTGCTTTGGTTGGCTGCCCCCGGCCTACCAGACTGTGACGTGGTGGGGAAGTGCAGTGAGACTGCCCTGACTGTGGATGCCAAGAATTGTGAAAAAAGGGCGCGTGGAAGACTAACCGAGCTGGGGGAGGGGGGAGCCCTTGGCTGGGAGAGGGGAGGCCACTTGGCCCCTCAGCACCCCTGCCACCCTCATTAGGATGGCCCTGTGATCTCACACAGCCTTTGGCAGGTCAGAGGGCTCCAGGGACACAGGGTTCCACCAAGGGGTCAGGGCCCTGCTCTCCTCTCTCCCGCCTCTCAGGAGAGCTGCAGAATCGGCTGACACGGACTTTGTCTAGAGCGTTCTTTCCCCTCCAGGCAGAAAGAGCCTGGCTCGGCTGCCCCTTCAGAGCTCCAGGCAGGAAGTAGAGCTCATTGTCTTCCAAACAGACCTCACTGTCCTGAGTTCTTGGTTGGGGGAGGGGTCGCAATGAAGTCAGGGCAGATGGACCTTCTGGGCCCCTCAATTCCCCGTGTGTTGTTCTTGGGGCTGCTAGGCCTTCCTTGCTGTCATGATGGCCTAGGCTCAGGAAAACAGACCCAGGGATCAGAGTGCACCAGGACTCCTGAGCGTTGAGGGCAGAGACTCCAGGGTCCTGATTTGGTGGGGGGGAAGAACAGAATTCTAGGGGCGTGGGAGCCTGGCCGGAACCCAGACTGGGCATTCCTGTTGCTTAGCCAAGCGCTTAGCCTGCAGACACCTCAGACAGCAGGGGTTGGGAAGGAAAGCAGGCCTGGGGGACAGCATTCTATTCTCTCTGTCAGTTCTGGGGTGAGAAGCAAGGTGGGCGTGAGGCAGACTCAGTAGCCAAGCACCTTCCTGAGTCTGGGAGTTGGGACTTGGGAAGGAGGTGAAGGAAGAAGAGATTTTCCCACAGGTAAACCCAGGCATCCCACTCCAGGAAGCTTTCACACATCAGGGAAGGGAAGATGGCCCCAGCCCCCTTCCTGCTCACACTTCTTTTGGGACAGATACTTCTCAGGGAGAATGAGCTCTTGAAGGCTGTGGATTTGGCTTTGAGCCTCCTGAAGCCTCAGTTCCCCTCCAGGAGGAGGAAGGCTCCTATGGACCACCCTCATCTGTGCCTGGCCCTAGAGGCAGAAGAAGGGGCCTGTGCCTCCTGCCCTCCATCCAGAGCCTTCTGTAAAGAATCTGGCTAGACTTCTAGGGCCAGTGTGGAGGCCAGCCCCTAGCCTTTGTTACCCTAGCAAGGCACACAGCCTCAATCCACAGCCCTCTGGGCTAGAGGGAAAGGCTGGAGCAGCACCTAGTACCACTGTGGCCACTGTGGCTGGCCTTTTTACCCTTACCTCCCTCCCCCATCAGCCCTGACCCTTGGAGGCAGTCACCAAGGCAACCCCAAAGTTCAGGAGGCTGGGTGAGGGGAACTGACGCCCACTGCCCCTTTGTCTTCCTTCTCTGGTTCTTTGTCTCCTCCTTCCTCCCACCCTGCCCATGGGGACCCTCCTGCACTGCCTGTCTGTCACCTTCTCCCCGCTCCTGTTTCTCTTTCCTTCTCCCCCTTTTCCTCCACTGCTGGCTCTCTTCCTGGGCCTTTGTTTTCCCCTGTTGGTCTCTGTGTTTAGATTTATCTTCCCTTCTTCCCTATGGCTGTAGCTGCCCTAGCCTGGGCTCCATGGCTCCCTGCAGCCCAAATGGTCCAGGCGGCTGCCTTCTTCAGACACACAGGAGATCCTGCCCAAGGCTTGCTCACCTCCCAGACAGCAGAGCCTCTGCCAGGAGAGGGAAGTCTGGGAGTCTGCTTCTGGCATCCTCCTGGGTACAGCTGGCTGAAGCCGAGATCCAGGTGGTATTTCCTGGGTCAGAGCCTACCCCAGCTCTTCTGTCTAAAACAACTCAGGCAGTGCACTGTTTGCTGCTATCCCCAACCTGCAACTGAGTGGATATCCAGGGCAGGACAGGGAAGAGGGACAAAGAGGAGGGAGAAAGAGCAATGGGTTGGTTGCTGGGGTGGGGACAATAGCAGAGGGGCAGGTGGCCACAGATGGTGGACCAGATGGGAAGTAACAGAAACAGGCTGAGAGAGGGGCACAGACAGGGCCTGGGCTGGTGGAGGAGACAGGCAGGAGCGTTGGTTCCCAGGGCCAGGGGATGGCAAAGCTTCTCTTGCTCTGTGTAGAGTCCTGTGTTGCTTTCTGTCCAGAGGGAACTTCCCATTAGCAAACACCGGGCTTGACATCAGCTCCTGCTCAGACCTGGGCCCAAGTGCAGGCTTCTGAGTGGCGGAGGCAAAGGAATCCGATCATCATGGGGACCTATGGGCAGGCCAGGGGGCTTTGAGGACTGTGGGCTGTTGTCTTGGTACCCTGGGCAAAGCGGGAGGGCAGAGGTGAGCAGCAGTCAAGGCAGCAGGCTGGTTAGTGAGAGCAAACAGATCACAGCAATGAGGCTGGAGAGCAGGGAGGCAGGGGGCCCAGGGCATGGCTGAGATGGGTGTCTGTCTTCAGTAAACACCTGGGCTCAACTAAGTGCCCAAGGACAGCCACCTGAAGTAAGTGTGACATATACAAAACAGAGTTCCATAGGTCTTTCCTACTTCAGCCTCAGCAACACTGGCTCCAGCTCTTTCCAACTTGGGTGCAAATTTTGCATCTGATTGGAGTGTCTTTCTTTCTTTCTTTCTTTCTTTCTTTCTTTCTTTCTTTCTTTCCTTCCTTCCTTCCTTCCTTCCTTTTTCTTTCTTGCTTTTTCTTCTTTCTTTCTTTCTTTCTTTCTTTTTTTCTTTCTTTCTTTCTTCCTTTCTTTTTTTTTTTTTCAAGACAGGGTTCTCTGTGTAACCCTGGCTATCCTGGAACTCGCTCTGTAGATCCTGCTGGCCTCGAACTCAGAGATCTGCCTGCCCCTGCCTCGGAGAGCTGGGATTAGGCGTGCGCCACCACTACCAGCTTTTTGCTGTGTTTTCAAGAGCCCAAGGGGCTCTCATCAGCATCTTAGTCTTTATGAACACTCACTGTGTGGAAGGCACTGTATTACATGGGACTTGCGCCTGTAGCCCTTCCAACCCATTTCCCTTTCTCTGCAGCCCAGCTTCATTTTTAATCTAAACAAAGTCCATTCCCGAGTGTGTGCACATTCAGGTGTGTATGACACTTCTGAGCACAGGGTGTGTGGGCGGAGTGAGACATCCCTGTATGTGTTAGTGAGTGAGTGTGCTGCCTGGGGGTATGGCAGGCAGACCTTTGGGTACAACTTGGTGAGCCAGGTCGGTGATGAGTAACTAGGAGGCCCTAGTGCCAGAGGAGAGACCAGCCCAGTGGTGAAAGTGGACTCAGGGTGGAAGCTGCCCAGGCTCTTCTACTCAGATTCCCCACCCCCCACTTACTTTCTCCAGCTTGGAGTCGTGGGTGGTGCTACCACTGGCTAAGGTGGCTCAGCTGGATTTCCTGGGGTGGGGTCCCCCAGATTACCCAGAGTTGGGCGGAAAGAAGGCTTTGTGTGAAGGGTGTTGCCATGGGGATAGCAGGCTTGCATGGAAGCAGTCAGTCATGGAGCCGAGTGCAAGGGGGACCTGATGGCCCACTGACCCAATTCATCTTCCGCTCCCAGCCTGCGACAGCATGATGAGAGGCAGGGTTATAGAGGGATTGAGACATGCAGAGTAAGAGGAGGGGGTCTCTCGTGGTACCCTGGGCCCTCTAGGAAAGTGAGCAAGGGCCAAAACAGAGTTTTGGGGCAGAACCCAGGGACTGGTCCCAGGGGACAGGGCTTATACTGAGCAGGGTGAAAGGCATAAACACTGGAAGGCAGTTCATGCATCACGCCAAAGAGTGTCGAGAAAACAGGCAAAGAACAGGTTAGAAAAATCTCATTTCCTTACGCACACATGGGGTGACCCCTTAAGGAGTGACTGGCTCATAAGCAGCACGTCTCACTGGCCACTTTTATGCCACCTGGAAAAAAGGTTTCTTGGGTACCTTATAGGGTATGGGCTGGATTTTAACCTGTTTGCACCCTCTATCCTGGGTTCCCTCCTCCTGGTGATCCCTCCTGCTGGTGCTCCCTCCGCCTGGTGCTCCCTCCTCCTGATGCTCCCTCTTCTCAGTGCTCCTTCCTCCTGGTTCTCCCTCTTCTCAGTGCTCCTTCCTCCTG
>NW_004949123.1:1568989-1592611 GCF_000317375.1 Microtus ochrogaster | reverse complement strand
TGATGCTCCCTCTTCCCAGTGCTCCTTCCTCCTGGTGCTCCCTCTTCTCAGTGCTGCTTCCTTCTGATTCTCCCTCTTCCTAGTGCTCCTTCTCAGTGCTCCTTCTTCCTGATGCTCCGTCCTCCTTGTGCTCCCTCCTCTCAATGCTCCTTCCTCATGGTGCTCCCTTTTTCTGATACTCTTTCCTTGCTCCCTTTTCTTCACTCCTCCTCCTATGTAATCACACAAACTTTCTTCCTCCTCTGCTCAAAGCCAGGGTTTGTGGCTTGGCACTTCTGTTTCTTGGCCCATCTGCTCTGCCTACCACAAGCCTAACGTTGATCCACGTTGCTTCTCTTCAGATGGTGTCCATAGTGTGACAGCCCAGTGCTCACTACGCGTCACCATCATCACAGACGAGATGCTCACACACAGCATCACGCTACGCTTGGAAGACATGTCCCCAGAGCGATTTCTGTCACCACTGCTGGGACTCTTCATCCAGGCTGTGGCAGCCACATTGGCCACACCTCCAGATCATGTAGTGGTCTTCAATGTACAAAGAGATACTGATGCCCCAGGCGGCCATATCCTCAACGTGAGCCTGTCGGTGGGCCAGCCCCCAGGACCCGGGGGTGGGCCGCCATTTCTGCCTTCAGAGGACCTGCAGGAGCGCCTGTATCTCAACCGCAGCCTGCTCACCGCCATCTCAGCGCAACGCGTGCTGCCCTTCGATGACAACATCTGCCTGCGCGAGCCCTGCGAGAATTACATGCGCTGCGTGTCCGTGCTGCGCTTCGACTCCTCGGCACCGTTCATCGCCTCCTCATCGGTGCTCTTCCGGCCCATCCACCCTGTCGGGGGTCTGCGCTGTCGCTGCCCGCCTGGCTTCACAGGAGATTACTGTGAGACTGAGGTGGACCTCTGTTATTCAAGGCCTTGTGGACCCCACGGGCACTGCCGCAGCCGAGAGGGCGGTTACACCTGCCTCTGTCGCGACGGCTACACGGGTGAGCCTAGCTCAGGGACCGTGAGGGCAGCTAACTATGGGGGCAGCCCTGCAGGGCTGACGCTCTGGTCCAAGTCCAAAAGCCGGCTAATGATGGGGCTGCCCGGTTCTTTCCAACTCCAGCCGCACCAGACATTCTTAGATCCTGCTTGCTGTTTGACAACTGCCTGCTTAGGAAGTCAGAATGAGCAGCCTTCTGTTCGCTGTGCAAGCCCACACACCCACACGCGCACTGGCACATGCACACCTGCACACATACCCACTGAGACTGTGCAATTGAGGTCAGTCCTGCACCTGGGTTTGTGTTCCAGCTCTGCCACTAATAGCTGTGCGGAAAGGAGAGTTACTGAGCTTCTCTTCCCACAGTCTTTAAGACGGAGAGAACTCATTTATTTAGGTCAAGAGTTGCCTGTGAGGAGGACTCATGTAAACAATTTGACACGCAGAGAAAGCTGGCTTGGGGAAAGGGTTGGCTTTTGTTTAAATGCCGAGGTGAGGCGACTTGATCCAGTTAGAGGTGTTGCTGGCCTAGGACCAGGACTTGGTTCTGCTGAGTGAATCCCTTCATTAACTTTCCCCACCCAGGAGCTGGAGGAAGGCACTGAGGAGCTGGGGTTTGGAGGTATGGGAGTTCCAGGACACTGGCCTGTGGAGCCCTGAGCAGAGTGCCTCCCTGTCGGCCTGTGGTCTCTTCACACCCTGCCCCTCCCTATAGACGCTGTAGCTCCTCGACTACAGACTCACTTGCTCCTTTTCCTTCCCAGACTCCCAGGCCTCAGGTCCTCCAGCATTGGGCTCACAGCTTCTGCCAGTAGCGTAGGCAGGCTCCCTGCCTCCTGCCGTATCCTCCTGCCCAGAACTTGCCAGACTTGACTCTTCTATGCTGCTGCTGGGGGTGGGGGAAGAGGGGAGGGTGAGTTTGGGAGAAGGAAGGGGAGTCTTTGTCCAGGAGGATGGGGAAGGGGGCTCCGAGTAGGCGAACAACAGTTTCCATGGAAACAAGAGCCAGTCACTAGGCACAGGAATGGAGAACCTATCTCTGGCATCAGAATGGGGAGGGAGAGAAGGGAGTAGGTTTTCCCATCTGATGTCTGAATTTTTGCTCCCTGATTCCTCATCTGCGTTCAGGCTCGGGCCCCACTCTCTCAGTGTTGTTCAAGTGTGTAGGGAACCTTAGTTCAGACCCCAAAGTTCTGTTCATGGAGAAGCCCCAGCTACTTCACACCATCCATCCCAACCCATAACCCAAACAGAAGTGGAAACGTAGCCTCGTTTCCAGGGAGGAAAGCTGATCTCCACGCCTGACAGGAAACAAAAGCACCAATGGGGAAGGGGGAACACCGCCCTCAGACTGTTTTCTGGGTCCTTCCTTTCTTGGCATTTGTCTCTGCAGAGGCCAGGGCCTTGGGACCAGGGTCCCTGACAGGGCTGGGGAAGGGCTAAAGAGCTCCGAGTGGCTTGTAGCAGAACATACGCGGAACCGCAGAGAGAAGGGTGTGGTGGGCCACTGAGAGCACCTAAGGGGCTGGTGTGTGATGGACATCAGAGAAGAAAGCGACTCCAGGGGAACTGAGGATGCTTGGGAGAGTCTGGGTGGTCGCAGGAAATAGTCCCAGGGATGTATTAGATTTCCGTCGCTGGAGATATCCAAGAGAGACAATTTAAAACAAGGAAGGTAAATTTTTGTCTCGTGGTCTTGGCAGTTTCAGTTCTAGCGACTGGTTCCTTTGCTATAAGGGAACCGGAGGGGCAGAACATCATGGTGGCGGGAGTGTGTGGTAGCACAAAGCTGCTCACCCAGGTGAGAAGGGGCGTGGGACAAGATGTAGCCTTTGAGGGCACACCTCCAGTGACCTGCTCCCTCCGGCTTGCTTCTCCTGATGTTTCTAACCCCTCCTGAAATAGCACCACCAGCCAGGACCAAGCCTTTCCCATATGAGCTTTTGGGAGGCGGTTCATATTCAACCATAGCAGGGGGACCTCCCATTGCCTCGTCAAGGGTCTCACCCTGCTTGTCCTTTCCCACCAGGTGAGCACTGTGAAGTGAGTGCCCGCTCAGGCCGATGCTCTCCGGGTGTCTGCAAAAATGGCGGTACCTGCGTCAACCTGTTGGTAGGAGGTTTCAAATGTGACTGCCCATCTGGGGACTTTGAGAAGCCCTTCTGCCAGGTGACCACACGCAGCTTCCCCGCCCGCTCCTTCATCACCTTCCGTGGCCTGCGCCAGCGCTTCCACTTCACCCTGGCCCTCTCGTGAGTGACTAGGCCCCGGGGCGGGTGGCAGGGCCCTGTGAGAGTGCGGGGTGCCTCCTGGTAGGTGGGGTAGCAGGTCGGGCAGTGAAAGTACCGAGAGCCGTTGTTGACAGAGCCCTTGGAGTGACCTGTAGGCTTTGCCAGCCGGCTGTCCTCACTCTCAGGATCTGCCTGGCAGTCTTCCCCAGCCCTTGAGGATGGGAAGCCAAGATGCCAGGGTGCTTGTTTGGGCTCATCATCTGCATTCTGACTCCTTAGCCTTAGCCAAAGCATCAGCTTTTGGTGTTGCTTGGGTGAATGGGGCGCTCGCATACAGGTGGGTGCCCCATTCCATGCCCCCATGAGAACCCCCTAAACAGGTTTGCTACCAAGGAGAGGAACGGCCTCCTGCTGTACAACGGGCGCTTCAACGAGAAACATGACTTTGTGGCTCTCGAGGTGATCCAGGAGCAGGTCCAGCTCACCTTCTCCGCAGGTGAGCCCAGCGCCTCCTGGCCTTGCCCACCTCCCGACCCCTCCCTCACCTCCAGCCAAATACTTTCCCTCCCAGCCAGACCTGGACCTGGCCCCCATCCCTAGATGTGCCTGTATCTCTGTCACTCCCAGATCTCTTCCTGTGACCCAGCTTACCTGGTTCTTTCTCCAGGGGAATCAACCACGACTGTGTCCCCATTCGTTCCTGGAGGGGTCAGTGATGGCCAGTGGCACACAGTACAGCTGAAATACTACAATAAGGTGGGTGTGGTGAGTGGCACACAGTACAACTAAAATACTACAATAAAGTGTGTATGGTGAGGGGCACACAGTACAACTGAAATACTGAAATAAGGTGGGTGTGGGTGGAGGCCCTGTTCTTGGATTATATGTTTGCCTAGACCTGGGCATGTTTTGGGTTTTTTGTTTGTTTGTTTGTTTGTACGGTTGGTTTTTTTGTTTGTTTTTTTCTGAGACGGGGTTTCTCTATGTAGCCTTGGCTGTCCTGGAACTCGCATTGTAGACCAGGCTGGTCTCACAGAGATCCATTTGCCTCTGCCTCCCGAGTGCTAGGATTAAAGGCATACGCCATCACGGCCTAGCTGGCCTGGGTGATTCTGTGACTGGTCACAGCTCTCGTGTCTGAGAAGAGGGAGGAGAGGTGCCACTTGTCAGGGCATTTCTGTCCCGCTGGGTAGTCCTTGATTGTGGGTGTAGGTGCGTGGGGAGGTATAACTCTGTGCTTGTGTCTGTGCTGGGCTCTTTGTCTACCGCCTCCCTTCTCTGTCCACAGCCACTGCTGGGCCAGACAGGGCTCCCACAAGGCCCGTCTGAGCAGAAGGTGGCTGTGGTGACTGTGGACGGCTGTGACACGGGGGTGGCTCTGCGCTTCGGCGCTATGCTGGGCAACTACTCCTGTGCCGCCCAGGGCACTCAAGGAGGCAGCAAGAAGTAAGCGGGAAGGGCGGACCCGTAGCTAGGGAGAGAGAGGGTGGTGCTGGTCAAGGGGGCAGGAGTGGGAACCAGTCAGATTGCCCCCCTCACCCGGGAAGGGCGGACCCGTAGCTAGGGAGAGAGAGGGTGGTGCTGGTCAAGGGGGCAGGAGTGGGAACCAGTCAGATTGTCCCCCCTCACCCTGGTCAGTGTTGGGGAGTTAGACTCAGGCCTTGGTGGGCTGTGAGTGGAAGTAGTGTGAGCTGAGAGCACACTTCTGTCTATATTGGGTGTCTACATAAGTACCCCGACTTCCAGGGCACTGTCCTACACGGCCTCTTGGTCTCGGCCAAGTTCTCCCTTTCTTGGGCCTAGTGGCGAGTTACAGGGCACAGGCAGGTTGGGGGTGGGGAAGAACCATAAACTTAATGTCTCTTCCCATTGTCTAGATCTCTGGACCTGACAGGGCCCTTGCTGCTCGGTGGGGTGCCAGACCTGCCCGAGAACTTCCCTGTCCGGATGCGGCACTTTGTGGGCTGTATGAGGGACCTTCAGGTGGATAGTCGGCACGTCGACATGGCCGACTTCATTGCCAACAACGGCACTGTGCCTGGTACGGAGGCCTGGGGGTAAGGGCAAGGTTGGGAGCCAGGCGCCTAGAGGAGCGGCTGTGCGTGGCACGGGAGCACCAGCCTGTGTGGTCTTCTAGGGGCTGCTGGTCTTCAGAGCCCAGCCCTGGGGTCCTTGAGTGCCTCCCTTTCCATTCCAGGCTGCCCCACCAAGAAGAACGTGTGTGACAGCAACACTTGCCACAACGGGGGCACCTGTGTGAACCAGTGGGATGCATTTAGCTGCGAGTGTCCACTAGGCTTCGGGGGCAAGAGCTGTGGCCAGGGTAGGAGTGGCAGCCACCGGAGGCTGGGGCCCGGGTGCTCTTGGTGTCTGGGATCGCTGGCAGGGCTGGGGCAGGCTCTGGGCAGGGCTCGGGGAGCTGGGCTGTGGGTGGAAAAGCATGTCTGGGCAGAGCTAGGAGAAGGTGGGCAGGAGACAAAGGGCCTAGTCAGAGGCAGGCCCTGGGCACAATGTAGGGCGGGCCCAGGACAGGTAAATGCTCTGGAGGGCGGGGCAGTGAGGGGATTGAGTATAAGAAGAGCCCAGGCCCCATCTCTCAAGGAGCCACCACCGTTCCTACATCACTGCTTTGCCCTTCAGTCACTTTTCATCTGCCTTCCCAGAAATGGCCAATCCCCAGCGTTTCCTGGGCAGCAGCCTTGTGGCCTGGCATGGCCTCTCTCTGCCCATCTCTCAACCCTGGCACCTCAGCCTCATGTTCCGCACACGCCAGGCAGATGGCGTCCTGCTGCAGGCCGTCACCAGGGGGCGCAGCACCATCACCCTGCAGGTGATGCAGGGCACGTGGGAGTGTGGCAAGCCCTGGCCTGGCTCGGGCTGCAGGATCCTGCAGGGGGTTGGACCCAGGTGGCCGGGCAGGGCTTTTGGGGGAAAGCGAGAAGTTGGCTGGGCCCATTCGGTGGGTCAGTACTGCCATCTACTGGGCATCAGGGGAATAAGCAGTCTTTCCTCTGCCCACAGCCAGTCTGGTTTATGCATTTGGTGTTAAGGAAGCAGGGCAGTGGATTGGAAGAGGCTATTGAGGTGATCAGCTGATCTTTTCCCTCTCCCATACAGCTGCGGGAAGGCCATGTGGTGCTGAGTGTGGAGGGCACAGGGCTCCAGGCCTCGTCTCTGCACCTGGAGCAAGGCCGGGCCAACGATGGTGACTGGCATCACGCACAGCTGGCACTGGGAGCTAGTGGGGGCCCTGGCCACGCCATCCTGTCCTTTGACTATGGGCAACAGAGGGCAGAGGGTAACCTGGGCCCTCGGCTGCATGGGCTGCACCTGAGCAATATTACAGTTGGAGGAGTGCCTGGGCCAGCCAACGGTGTGGCTCGAGGCTTCCGGGGCTGTCTGCAGGTGAGTCTCCACACCCCACTCCTCCACCCCCCGACGTCCCATGCCATCCCATCTCCACCGGGAGCCCTGCTCAGCTGAGGGCCAATGTTGCCCTTATCCCTCCAGGGCGTGCGGGTAAGCGAGACACCCGAGGGCGTTAGCAGTCTGGATCCCAGCCGCGGGGAGAGCATCAATGTGGAGCCAGGCTGTAGCTGGCCGGATCCCTGTGACTCAAATCCCTGCCCCGCCAACAGCTACTGCAGTAACGACTGGGACAGCTACTCTTGCAGCTGCGATCCAGGTACGCTAAGGGTCCTAGGAAACGAGGCCGGTGTCGGGGTTTACACTCTGTCTCTAAGATGCGACCTGGAGTCAGTCGCATCTCTGAGTCAGCATCATCTACCCTTGAAGGGTTTAGCCATCTGGTGCAGTGTTTGGGATGTAAGGAAGCTAGGTGGAAGAGAAGCCAGTAGAGGACAGGGACTGAACCTTTCTGGTCCTTCTTGTCCCAGGTTACTATGGTGACAACTGTACTAATGTATGTGACCTGAACCCATGTGAGCATCAGTCTGTGTGTACCCGAAAACCCAGCGCACCTCTCGGCTACGTCTGCGAGTGTTTACCAAATTATCTTGGGCCCTACTGTGAGACCAGGTGGGTAGGTCAGGGCTTATGTCTGGTATCTCTCTGAGCCTTAAGAGTTTGGCTGAACTGCAGCCAAGGGCAGGACCATATGTGGTTGAACCAAGTGCGAGAGGTAGTGGCAGAGGGGGCTCATGCCCGTTTGGGTTTCTTTCCGCAGGATTGACCAACCTTGCCCCCGTGGCTGGTGGGGACACCCCACATGTGGTCCATGCAACTGTGATGTCAGCAAAGGCTTTGACCCGGATTGCAACAAGACAAGTGGCGAGTGCCACTGCAAGGTGACAGTCCCAAATAAGCCCCTAGTATGGCCACCCTGGCCTCTATCCTGCAACTCCTGGCCCTACAGGGAAAGCAGTAGAGATGGACCTTTTTACAGGGAGCTGAGGGTCCTGTGCCTTTGCCCTGTCTGGCATGGCAACTGGCTGTTCATCCTCATTATCTGGGTACAGGGGACCCAGGACTAATATTGAATCAGTGAGCCCTAGAATAGCTATATGGGCTGTCTGCAGCCTGTTCAGAATGTCTGACTTCTCAACTCCAAGACAGTACCTGCTGTTGAGAATATTGACCTTGGTCACAGTTTGAAGGATTCACTAACATCCAGGAAAGACATCTTTGATCCAATGACCCCCTCCTCCCCTCCTAGGAGAATCACTACCGGCCCCCTGGCAGCCCCACTTGCCTCTTGTGTGACTGTTACCCGACCGGTTCTTTGTCCCGAGTCTGTGATCCCGAGGATGGCCAGTGTCCATGCAAACCTGGTGTCATTGGGCGTCAGTGTGATCGCTGTGACAACCCTTTTGCCGAGGTCACCACCAACGGCTGTGAAGGTAAGGTCCTTAGGAGAGGTAGGTTCCCGCCTCCCTATATGCCACGAGCGTTCATTCCAAAAGGCTGGCAGTGGGTTGGGTATGTTGAGGGACGGTTGGGGAGCGCGGACAGAGCTACTCATAGGTGACTTTGTGTTTTTCTCTCCAGTGAATTATGACAGCTGCCCACGGGCCATAGAGGCTGGAATTTGGTGGCCCCGTACACGCTTCGGCCTGCCTGCTGCTGCCCCTTGCCCCAAAGGCTCCTTCGGTAGGTTTTAGCGGACTACGATGGGGTATCAAACACTTGATCTTTCCTGTCAGTGGAGTAGAGACAGCAAGCCCCCGGCTTATAGACGCTGGAGTCCCGCTTTCTGGTTTCCAGCTCCTGGAGAGGCCATGCCTCACCTTCCTTCACTCACCCCTCCAGCCAGGCTGACCACGAGTGCCTATGTCCTATACTGAACCGAACTGTTGAAAACCCTTTGTGAGCTGGGTGCTAAACTCAAAGATGAATCGCATGAGGCTCCTACTTTTGGCTAACTATCTAGTACTGGGGTTTTTGCTGTATTCAAGGGGAGACGGTCCTGAAGAATATGGGGTGCCGGGTACCCTTCCAGCCACAGAATGGGGGTTGATGAGCAATGAGCAGAATTCATAGGTAGGAAGTAGGAGAGCACAAGGTGGTAGCTGAGTGGAGGGGATAGTGATATCTTGGGGTGTGCATGGGAGGTTACAGACCTCTGTTCCCATGGCCTTTGCTTGTCCTGATTTTGAAGAGGTTTTGGGCTCTGGAGTTCGGTACATCTGTCCTCTTATTTCCTTATGAGCTGCTCGTCCCTGGCTGGCTCAAGAGGTCCTGCAAGTGGATCTCGGGGCCTCCTGTGTCTCCCTAAGCCCCGCCCTCTTTCTTCTTTCCTCCAGGGACTGCTGTGCGCCACTGTGATGAGCACAGAGGGTGGCTCCCCCCAAACCTCTTCAACTGCACATCAGTTACCTTCTCAGAGCTAAAGGGCTTTGTAAGTTGACCCCCCTCATCTTCTCCTCTTCTTCACACCCTCCTCCCCGTCTTTGGAAACGGAGCTTCTGAATCCACCTCTGCTTCCTTGAGGCTCCTACCCTCAGGGGCCACCTCTTCCCCACCAACCTGAGGCCCTTTTACTCCATAGCCCCAGTCCCCACCCTCCTGTCTGAGCCTCTGCCCTTCTGCCCCTCCGCCCAGGCTGAGCGGCTGCAGCGGAATGAGTCGGGTCTGGATTCCGGACGCTCCCAGCGGCTAGCCCTGCTGCTGCGCAACGCCACCCAGCACACCGCTGGCTACTTTGGCAGTGATGTCAAGGTGGCCTACCAGCTGGCCTCACGACTGCTGGCTCACGAGAGTGCCCAGCGGGGCTTTGGGCTGTCTGCCACGCAGGATGTACATTTCACCGAGGTGGGGCTTCAAGTAGGCATAGCAGGGCCCAGTGAGAGATCCTGCTCCTGGCCATCTTGGGGGACAGAAGGGGATACTCCCCCCTGGCGTGAGGCCTCCATGACAGCCTGTACGCCATGATGCAAAACAGGTGATTCAGAGTATCTGAATCAGCATCAGGGCTCGAGTGTCCAGCAAAGGCTGCTTGTACTGAGGCGTGGGCTGACCTGAAGCAGGGCCCTGCCTGTTATAGCAAGAGCTCAGTCTTCTCAGGGAACCAAAAGGGCATGCAACAGAAAGAGGCATAGGCGGGCACACTGGGTATCTCTGATTTAGAGGGTGGGGAAGAGTTAGAGGCAGAGTACCCATGATGGCAGCGGGTACAGTGATACACTCCCGGGGAGGCAGTGGGGACTCCTGAGGAGAGGCACAGGCTCACTTGGTATGAGTCTGACCACAAGCACATGCCACTGTGACCATGCCCATCTCCAGAATCTGCTGAGGGTGGGCAGCGCCCTCCTGGATGCAGCCAACAAGAGGCACTGGGAACTGATCCAGCAGACCGAGGGTGGCACCGCCTGCCTGCTCCAGCACTACGAGGCCTACGCCAGTGCCCTCGCCCAGAATATGCGGCACACCTACCTAAGCCCCTTCACCATCGTCACCCCCAACATTGGTGAGATGGTGCCGGACTGGGGAGGGGTGTGTGGAGGGAGTCCCCCTTGCAGAGGGCCGCCACGCGGGGCCGCCTGCCTCACCTGGTGTCTGACTTGCGACCATATTCCCCTTTAGTCATCTCTGTCGTGCGCCTGGACAAAGGGAACTTCGCTGGGACCAAGCTGCCCCGTTACGAGGCACTGCGTGGGGAGCGTCCCCCAGATCTTGAGACCACAGTCATTTTGCCGGAGTCTGTCTTCAGAGGTCAGCAGGGACCGTGGATGGGGCACCCACCTGGCCTGGGGTACCCACGCAGATGGCACAGAGGGCAGGGCCAGCTGAGTGTAGCAGCACTTTCTTCCAGAGATGCCCCCCATGGTGAGGCCTGCGGGCACCGGCGAAGCCCAGGAGACCGAGGAGCTGGCACGGCGGCAGCGGCGGCACCCAGAACTGAGTCAGGGAGAGGCAGTGGCCAGCGTCATCATCTACCACACCCTGGCTGGGCTCCTGCCCCACAACTATGACCCGGATAAGCGTAGCCTGAGGTCAGTGGCCAGGACAGAGCCTGGGAGGTTGGGTGAAGCAGGTGAACATGGAGGCTTCTCCTAAAGATAACAGTGTCCTGTGGCTGCCTGGTGACTGTGCCCCTTTCTGTCATCAGGGTTCCCAAGCGCCCAGTCATCAACACACCTGTGGTCAGCATCAGCGTCCACGATGACGAGGAGCTCCTGCCGCGTGCCCTGGACAAGCCAGTCACAGTGCAGTTCCGCCTGCTGGAGACAGAGGAGCGGACCAAGCCCATCTGTGTTTTCTGGAACCACTCCATCCTGTGAGCCTGTTACCACCCTTACCCTATGGTTTTGGACCAAGAGTCCAGGCTTCTGGCTGCCCACCCTTCTGCCTCCCTAACCCTGCCTTCTTCTCGTAGGGTCAGCGGTACTGGTGGCTGGTCTGCCAGAGGCTGTGAAGTCGTCTTCCGCAATGAGAGCCATGTCAGCTGCCAGTGCAACCACATGACGAGCTTTGCTGTGCTCATGGATGTGTCCCGACGGGAGGTGGGGCTCCGGGGGTAGCCCAGAGCTGTGGGCGATAACCGAGCTGGGGGCTGGCTGGGTGCCTGGGCCTTGCTCTTCCTTGACGCCCCCCTCTCTGCACTCTTCCCTCAGAATGGTGAGATCTTGCCACTGAAGACTCTGACCTACGTGGCCCTTGGAGTCACCTTAGCTGCCCTGACGATCACCTTCCTCTTCCTCACTCTCCTCCGTGCACTGCGCTCCAACCAACACGGCATCCGACGCAACCTCACCGCTGCCCTGGGCCTGGCCCAGCTGGTCTTTCTCCTAGGGATCAACCAGGCTGACCTCCCTGTAAGATACTTCCTGTCCCAGAGACCTTCCCAACTTCCTGTCCCAGTCAAGGCTCCCTGGCGACCCCTCTCTAGCCTTCTTCCATCCCTGCTCCCTCCACAGTGAACTGCTAAAGAGCCGGGTCCAGGACCTACCCACAGTTTGCTCTTCGCTAGCTCTCTCTCGATGCTCCAGCGTCCCAGGCATTCTGGTGTATAGCCTGGGCTTCCCCTGAGGCAGCACACACCACCAGGCCTCCCTACTGCCCCCCCCCCCCCCCCAGCGCACTCCTCGTACTGGCCGTCTCGGCTCCTGACCAGTGTCCTGGCCCTCAGTTTGCCTGCACAGTCATTGCCATCTTGCTGCACTTCCTGTACCTCTGCACCTTCTCCTGGGCTCTGCTGGAGGCCTTACACCTGTACCGGGCACTCACGGAGGTGCGAGATGTCAACGCCAGCCCCATGCGTTTCTACTACATGCTGGGCTGGGGCGTTCCTGCTTTCATCACAGGTACCCTGCCTCCATATCGCTAGGCCCTGGGTCCACGTCATGTACCCCAAACCCGTAGCTCAGGTCCCAAGACACTTGGTCAGCCTGGCATTGGGAGTCAGGGGTTGGGTTTCATGCTGAAGAGGGCTCTGGCCCTTCTATGTGCTCCACACCCGGCTCTGGGAACCTCTGGCTGCAGTTTTGTCTCCTCCACCATGAGCTCCTTGCTTTGCCTCTGCACTCCAGGTCTAGCTGTGGGCTTGGATCCTGAAGGCTATGGGAATCCTGACTTCTGCTGGCTCTCCATCTATGATACACTCATCTGGAGTTTTGCTGGACCGGTGGCCTTTGCTGTTTCGGTAAGTGCTGAGTTGGGGTGAGCAGGTTGAGGGTGTCCTCCAGATCCCCTTGAGGAAGAGCTGAGGCTTATGGGCAGAGCAGAAACCTTGGGTCTATGCTGTCTGGTCCTCTCACGTTCCTCTCCACTGCCCAGATGAGTGTCTTCCTGTACATCCTGGCAGCCCGAGCCTCCTGTGCGGCCCAACGGCAGGGGTTCGAGAAGAAAGGCCCTGTGTGAGTATCGGCAGGTGGCTGGGCACAGGGTGGGCACCGGTGCAGAGGGCCTCATGGCCTATCTCACGGATTGCCTTGCCTTCCAGCTCCGGCCTGCGTCCCTCCTTTGCTGTCCTCCTGTTACTGAGTGCCACGTGGCTCCTGGCACTGCTTTCTGTCAACAGCGACACGCTCCTCTTCCACTACCTCTTTGCTGCCTGCAATTGTGTCCAGGTACCTGGCCCCACCCTGCTGAGTGGAAAGGAACATGCCCGGGGGTGGGTTGCCTGGGTATGTCAACCGTTGCTCTCTCTGCCTGCCAGGGCCCCTTCATCTTCCTTTCCTACGTGGTGCTCAGCAAGGAGGTCCGGAAAGCACTGAAGTTTGCCTGCAGCCGCAAGCCCACTCCTGACCCTGCTCTGACCACTAAGTCCACACTGACCTCGGTGAGGGAGCCTGGGTCTGGGAATAAGAGGTGTCTCGATGGAGGGGGAAGCAGGCCCATAGAACCTGTCTTTCTCTGTACTTTTTACCTGGGCACCCTTATCTCCACAGCCCTTCCTCTAAGGAGGAAGGGGTAACGTGGCGTGTGTGGCCTTGGGAGGAGATGCTGTCCCAGGCAAAGTCAGGGCACTGGGTGTGTTCAGTGTTGCATAGCTGTGGTCTAGCCATGACCATTGCTCGGCCCTAAGGTGAAGGCAGCATACAAGGTGCCTTCCACTTTAGGACCTGGGCATACGGGACGGAGAACCTG
This sequence comes from Microtus ochrogaster, assembly GCF_000317375.1. Taxonomy (NCBI): domain Eukaryota; kingdom Metazoa; phylum Chordata; class Mammalia; order Rodentia; family Cricetidae; genus Microtus; species Microtus ochrogaster. Next base: position 1,579,345 of record NW_004949123.1, on the reverse strand, counting down.
GGGCAAGTTCCTGGCACCCTTTACTTTGTAGCTTGGGGCCCATCCCTCCAACTCCCCGTCTCACTGGCCTGTCTTGTCTCCTGCCTAGTCCTATAACTGCCCCAGCCCCTATGCTGACGGAAGGCTGTACCAGCCTTACGGAGATTCAGCCGGCTCACTGCACAGTGCCAGCCGCTCAGGCAAGAGCCAGCCCAGCTACATCCCCTTCTTGCTGAGGTGAGCCCTGGAAACGGGAGTGCTGAGGAGGAGGGAAAGAAGTGCATGCTAGAACCAAGGCTAGCCAGTTGCTAAGGAACTGTGGCCAGCACAGGTCACAGCTTAGATTAGAAGCAGTAAGGGATCTGGGAATCCTACTAGCGAGATTGACCCCTAAAATGTGGTCTTGTCTTTTTTAGGGAGGAGTCCACGCTAAACCCTGGCCAGGGTCCCCCTGGCTTAGGGGATCCAGGTGGCCTGTTCCTAGAAGGGCAAGACCAGCAACACGGTGAGGACAGGAAGCCATGGCTGCCTAACAGGGCAGGGGCCTAGCTTTTGCTGAGGGTGGGCTGGGCAGGTGGGACAGTTGTGATCCCTCCCCTGACCTCCCAGATCCCGACACGGACTCTGACAGTGACCTGTCCCTGGAAGATGACCAGAGTGGTTCCTATGCATCTACCCACTCATCTGACAGCGAGGAAGAGGAGGAGGAGGCCGCCTTCCCTGGCGAGCAGGGCTGGGACAGCCTGCTGGGGCCTGGAGCTGAGAGACTGCCCCTGCACAGTACCCCCAAGGGTGGGCCAGCACCAGGGCTGCAGCCTTTGGGGGGCAATGGAAGCCCAAGAGGCTAGGGCTCATTGAAAAACAGAACTGGGGTGGTGGCTGTCCTGGCTGCCTACCCTTCTCTGGGACTCATCGACTTCCTTTCTTTGACAGAGGTGGGTCCAGGGTCTGGGAAAGTCCCTTGGCCAGGAGACTTTGGGACCACGAAGGAGAGCAGTGGTAGTGGGCTCCTTGAAGAGCGGCCACGGGAGAACGGAGATGCCCTATCTCGGGAAGGGTCTCTGGGGCCCCTTCCAGGCCCTTCTACCCAACCTCACAAAGGTGAGTGAGTCTCCCGGTGGCAGCTTCACTCCCATATCCACTGTCTGGGGTTCTGTCGGATGCCCCAGCACCTCCCATCCACAGTTCATGGTACCCACCTCCTTGCCCCCAGGCATCCTCAAGAAGAAGTGTCTTCCCACCATTAGTGAAAAGAGCAGCCTCCTAAGGCTGCCCCTGGAGCAGGGCACAGGGTCTTCTCGGGGCTCTTCAGCCAGTGATGTCAGTCGGAATGGACCTCCTCCCCGCCCACCACCACGCCAGAGTCTGCAGGAACAGCTAAATGGGGTCATGCCCATCGCCATGAGCATCAAGGCAGGCACGGTGGATGAGGACTCATCGGGCTCCGAGTGAGTCGGGTTGGGCGGGAGGATCAGGGTGTCACCTGTAGAGGGCCTGGCTGGGGCACAGCTGCCTCTGAGCTTCATCAGGCTACTCTGTCAGGCAGTTGGAAGACAGATGGGCTAAGTGGAGTCTAGCTCCCTTGCGTGCCCAGACACCATGGTGCTCTGTTGGAGGGGGGGTATCCCAGACCCCCTGGGCTTTAAGTGCTGCAGCCTAGTCCAGGGCAGCATGAGAGGGTGGGAGCCGGGGCTGCTTTTCTGTTTCTTTCTCTGGTGGAAGCTGCTCACTGTCCCCTCTGCTGCTCCAGCTAACCCTCTGTCTGCCTTCTCTGCCACTCTCCTCTCCTGCCTCTCCAGATTTCTCTTCTTTAACTTCCTGCATTAACCCCGGGCCGGTGTTCCTTCGTCCCCCTGAAGCTCTCTCCCCTCCCCCTGCTGCGCTCATGCCCTGCTCCTGTCTTCTGCTTTATCCTGCCCCTGCTCCCCACTGCCTGCTGAAGCAGCGATGAAACGTCCATCTGAGGAGCCTGGGCCTTGCATCTAAGGCCATCTAGTGCCAAGTCCCTCCCCCACCTCCCCTCTCACTGCACTTTGGACCCCTGGGGCCAACATCTTCAAGACAAAGTTTTTCAGAAAAAAAAAAAAAAGAGGAAAAAAAGAATATAAAAAAAGGATCTCCACTCTTCATGACTTCAGGGATTAATTTTTTTTATACGCTGGATATGGACTCCCCTTCCCTTCCCAAAGAGGATAGGACCTCCCCGGATGTGTCCCAGCCTCTCTTCAGTTTCCCATCTGCTGTGCCTCTGGGAGGAGAGGGACTCTTGGGGGGGCCTGCCCCTCGTTTGCCATCACCGAAAGGAATGGACAAATCCACGTGCACCAGGGGCATGAGCCCCTGCGAGGCTGCACCGGACAGGCCTCAGCTGGTGAGAGGTCAGGACAAAAAAAAAAAAAAGGCCCTTTCTGCCGGCCAATTCCACCTCTCCCAGAAACTGAAAAGCCCTGTCTGGCCGGGGGCAGAAGGACTCGTCGCCCCTGGACCCCCCCAAATGCTGCATGAACCATTTTAAGGGGAAGGGAATGACTCCCCCGGCCCCTCTCCTTCTCCTGGACTCTGGCCATGTGCTGCAGCCCAGGCGTTTGCTCAGTTTGCTGACCCCAAAGTGCTTCATTTCCCCGGCCCGACCTTCCAGGGAGGGCCAGTCATGGTTAAGTTGGGCTTCTTTGCTGTGTGTGGCACCAGGAGGAAGAGTAAGCACAGCGCTGGCTTGGTGGCCCCGAGGAACCGCACCTCAAGCACAGGTCGCAAGTCTGGGTTCTGGTGCCCACTCATCCCTCCCTCCCCAATCAGATGAATGCCATTTTGTCTGACCTGCTGTGGCCTCTGAGACATGTTCTATTTTTAACCCCTTCCTGGAATTGGCTCTCTTCTTCAAAGAACCAGGCCCTCTTCCTTCTTGACCCCAGCTCCCTGTGAAGAGAGAGTTAATATATATTTTTATTTATTTGCTTGTTGTGTTGGGATGGCTTTGTCCCAGGGGGTCTGATGTGGCCATCGCAGGCTGGTTGAGTGTCTAGCAGACCTAGATTTGGGGCCAACCATCCTTCCTCTTGCTCTGTTGCTCCCCTCCGTTTTGACAACTGCCGGTCATCTGAGTCGCCCTTCTCTCTAAGCATGTGTCCCAGACATGTCACAGACTCCCTTCTAAAGCAGGTGGCTAGAACAAAGGCTCCGGGCAGGAAAGATGTCCCTGCTCCTCACTCGGAAGGCTGGCCTCTGGCTTTTCTGCCATGGATTCTCACCTGCCCCCTGGCCTCTCCCCTCAGCAATTCCTGTAAAGGGTTAAAAATTTAACTGGATATTTTTTTTAAAAAAACTACTGATGACTTGAGTTAAAAAACAAAGATGCTGGATGCTCACTTGATACTAATCACCGGACTGTACAGCTTGATGGTTGCTGTGAATATGGTAGCGTTTTGGTTTTCTTCCCCCCCCCCCCACCATACTACTGAATAAACTAGTTCTGTGCAGGTGCGGCGTCATCGTTGTTGGCTTTTGTGTTGCAACCTGGGTGGAGGCCTGGATTTGGGGAAACAGGATCGGTAAAGCCTTGAAGCTCCCACAAGGAGGACGGGGAGACCAAGGCCGTATCAGCAAAGAGCCCCAAGCCTGGCTGTTTGAAGGATGATAAGGTGGGTGGGTAGGAAGATATCTTTTTTTCCCCAGCATACAGAACTGGCATGGCCCAAGACGCTCCACATATCAGACTGAGCCTCAGACAGAAACAAATTCTCTGGGGCAGAATTTAGTAGCTTAGGGAGAGATGAGTGACAGGAGGGAATTTGTGGGCCATTTTTTTTTTTTTTTATCTGTTCTATGGGAGAATGAAGCATATCCTCATTCTGGGGATAAGTGTGTGCTTGGGAACATTGCTTCTAGTCCTACGTTTTTGTGTGTCAAAGGCCCGGCCAACCAAAGAGTACCTACGATGGAGGCAGTAAAGGGTTGAAATTATAAACACACCCCAGAAGCAGGCGAAGTGGCCTAATTTATCTGAGCCTTAGTTCCTCTGTCTACAAAACGAGGACAGTGGTAACAGCATTGGCCTAATTGAGCTTTTATGAGGATTAAATAACTTAACACATGCAAAGTGCTTAAAGCTGTTTGTAGGTGCAGAGCTAGAGGCCCATAAACACCTGTCTTCCCAGTTGTGGCGTCAGGGGTGGATGGGTGGGAAACGGAGTCCACAGACTGGAAGAGAGAAAGCCAGGCCAAAGGATGGCTGAACAAGAAAAGCAGCTGCGGCGGGCAGGTAGGCACTACCATATAAATGCCAGCCACTTCAGCAGGGCTGGAGTAACGTTGGGTGGAGGCAGAAACTCAAGATTGACCCAGGGTGAGAGGGGAACATGCCTTGCCGGCTCCAGCCACCAGGTGGCAGCAGCCCAGGGGTCTGTGTCTGGCTTTGCTTCTCCGCACCCACAGGGACTTGGATCAAAAAAACAAAACAACCCCCTCCCCCCCAACAACAAAAAACCTGCCCCCTTCTGGCCATGCTTAGGTATGTGTTCTTAGGTTTGATACTACAGTTGTCAGTCAGAGCAGCTACTCCTGTTCCCTGAGTTCTGTGTGGTGGCCTCTCTACTCAGAAGATGGAGGCCCAGACTGGAAAACAGGACAAGCAAATCCTAGAAGACCCCAGGAAATCAGGGAACTCAGCTACTGACTGGTTGGTAAGCCTGCCCTCTCTATGGCCCACCTAGTAGAACTCCCCCAAACTCTCATTAGCACCAAGCCACGGGACAAGCTGACTAATGGAAGATGAGGTAGGCAGGAGGCTGGGGAGCACACCTGAGGCTTTATTGCCTCATGCCAAGGTTCTCTAGGACGAAACACATGGCACCTGTGTATCCTCCCGCCCACTACCTCAGTGACTGTGGGGGCTCAGGGAAAGGAGAAGGTAGAGGCAGTTGCCGCTGTGTGTGTAGCCCTTGTGTGCTTACTGGTGTGTTAAATGAATCTTAAAGTCAGTCGCAAAAAGGAAAAAAAATGGAGGTCCCTAAATGTGGGGCCTCCGCATTTATGCAATATGGGAAGGTGCACCAAAGGCCTAAGGAGGACACTCGTGGGCATATGGGCACAGGGGGAGACGGTTGTCAGCTGTCCCCTTTTCCATGGCTCAGCTGCCTCTGGGGAAGCTTCTTCTTCATAAGGAATCGATTTAGTTCTGATTGCAAAAATCAAAGGCTACAAAACCCTGGAGGTCCTAAGCTGGACTTGTTCCACAAGTGCCCACCACTGTGCGTGCTCTTATTCTAAATGAGCTCACTCCGTCTGAGTTACCACATAAGGGCACCACAGACATTTCTAAATTCTGACGCCGGCTGTCAGGTCCAGTAGTGGAGAGGGAAGGGCAGGCGGCGCTGATGTCAGGTAGATAGGGCTAGGCCTTCTAGGCTGAGGTGGCCAGGGAAGCTGGACACCACCAAAGGGCCCCTTTATCCCCTAAAGGACTCCACTGTCTTGGCAGAAATAATATTCAAGTTTAAGATATGAGTAACAATAGACTCAGGTCCTAACACAACAGCCTTGGACACTGTAAATGAAACTACAGTTAACCTGGATCTGGACTGTCCAAAACCATGAAACTACAGAAAGGAGGCTTGATCCCAGTCACAGCAGGGTAAACAGAGGGGTCAAAACCCTAGGACCGATTGCTGCAGCCCAGCTCACCTTACAGTTACACAGAGGTTTACTTCAATCTATTAGGATCTACTTTCAGATACACAGAAAAAAAAAATATATATATATAAAAATTCATTTTATTGAAGAAAAATACAGACTGACGAGTAAGGTTCTCGTTGATTGGCCTGTGAGGAGTCACAGAATTCACAGCGTGCCAGGTGCCTGCCAGGTGCCTGCCAGGTGCCTGCCTGGCCTCTCCAGACAGGCCAGAATCCAGCGGGGGGAAACGGTTCAGGAAGACCTCTCCTAGAGACCATGGAGGCCGCTCACATACGTGGCCAGCGAGCCACAGTCTGTGAAGAAGGTTGAGCTCTCTAGGCTGACCACCAGTGGGGATGGGAGGAGGCAGGTCACTCCGCCCGCGTTTCTCATTTGGTTTGTGGATTGCTCCACCAGCAAGTGACTTCTCCTCTCTTCTTTCAGCCAGGGTGGGAGGGGTTTTAGTCTCCTCAAACTCAACCCACCCCACCCTCCACGGGCTTTACTTCGGAGATCAACCCTAGAGGCACTTCTTCCTCCCGTCTCTGGAGTCAGGGATTGCTGGGGGGAGGGGCCAGGCTTCAATGGCTAGGATGGTAGTGTAGTGGTTCCTTACTGAACATGTGCTTGCTGTCCAGTCTTTTTACCTGAAGAGACAGACGGAGGAAATGCTCTGGAGTACTCCTCCTCTCGTGCCCTCCTGGTACCCCGCCAAGTTCAAGCCCCTCAGGATGGGAAAGGGCAGACCCTCTCTCCCCTCTCTTCCCGACTCCACACAGAATTCAAGGATGCTGTGCACAGCAGCCTGGAAGCCCAGTTGGCGAGGGCAGAGGGACCGGTCTTACCTAGTAGGTCCAGGGGCTGCAGCTTTCCTGAGGGGCTGCGTCCTGCCTCGGGGGGCTCTGGTGGTTGGAAGATTCGCTCTCTGGGGAACAGGAGCTTGGTGGGGATGAAGAAGAGACAATCAGAGCCAAGTTCTGCTGCCCTTCTCAAAAGGCAAGACTGGATGGAAGCTTGCGCCTCCTGAACTCCGTTTTCCTGCCGGCAAGCGGGGTTGCAAGGACGATGGAATTACAGCCATAGGAGGCCAAGGCCAAGCTGGGCGCAACACACGTTCTACCTAATGTTTTATTTTGTTTGTTTTTTGAGACAGGGTCTCTCTCTATATAGCTATAGTTGTCCTGGAATTCACTATGTAGACTATGTTGGCCTTGAACAGAAATCTGCCTGTCTCTGCCTCCCAAGGGCTGGCATTAAAGGCATGCACCACCATGCCCAGCTCTATTTTTTTTTTTTTAAGCATGGTTTTAATAACTAAGGCTGACCTTGAACTCCTGATTCTCCAGCCTCTACCCTCCAAGTGCTGAGATAACAGACATGGCCACCATGCCTAGCCTGACCGTACACCTATTTTATCTTACCTCTGTGCCCTACGGCACTTGGAAGCCCTTTCCGAGTTGAGAGAGACTCTGGAGTTTGGGCACTTTTGCTAGGTGGTACACTCCGGCCAGTGAGCGGCATTCGTGTGGCAGGCCTGGGGATGGCTGAAGGAACCGGTAAGCGACCGGAAGACTTAGCAGCTGCTCCCTGTAGTCGGGTTGAACACTGAGAGTTGCTGGTTGGGGGCTGTGGAGCTAGGACTGCTCTGACCGGGACTGGTGGGCCTGTGGAGGGGAGTGAAGACATTTCTGGGTGAGTCCCACCTCTCCTCCCCTCCATACCAGCGTCACCCACATCTTGGCTGCCCGGGTCTCACTTGCTGTTGTCCGTGCATTGGGCCCAGTTTTCCGCCGGAGAGGAAGAGTTGATTGTGCAAGAGGAGAGAGCGCTGGGCTTCTGGATGCAGGGAACAGATTGCAAGTGGGCGATTCCTGAAACAGAGCAAGGAACAAGAGAGGACTAGAAAGGAGGCAGCATGTGTTCTGAAACGACGTGGGAGGCAGACCGTTGTCTAGAACCAGCGAGGAAGAGATTCGCTGCCACCAAGATCTGCGGTAGGTGTTTTCTTTCTTTTAAAGTCATTTTATATTTATTGTGTGTGACATACACATGTATCTAACATACATGCAGAGGTCAGAGCACAGCTTGTGGGCGTCAGTTCTCGTCATGCAGGTCACAAGGTTTGAACCCATGTTCATCAGGCTTGGTAGAAAGGGCTTTTCTCACTGATCCATCCCATCAGCCTATTGCTGCTTTTTGAAACAAGGGGGTCATGTAGCCCAGGCTGGTCTCAAACTCAGCAGAGAGCCCCTCAAGGATGACCTTGAACTCCTGGTCTTCCTGGCTCTACCTCCAGAGTCTTGGGATTACAGGATATACTTAGACATTTTCATTTATCATATGCATTTACGTGATGTTGGGGCTCAAACTCAGGGCTTCGTTTATGCTAGGCAGACACCACCCACCCACCTCCACCTCCACCCCAACTCACTTAATCCCAACAATTCCATGCGTAGATTAATTTTCTCCCTCTGACCAGTGAGGGGACTACTTCTGTGCCGTCATTGTCTGGGGCACCTTGTCTAGGGGCACACATGCAATCCAACCCTCTACACTCACCTTTTTTGTGACGGGAAGCTTCTTTCCAGCTGCCACCCGAGCAGCCCTGGTTGACCCCTTCTTATCACTGCTTCGGAGTCCGGCTAGGCTGCTTGGGGATGGTGTGCTCCAAGAGTTCACAGTGGGCAGCAGATCCCGGACAGGGCTGTCCTTCAGGACAAACGTCTCCCGCCGGGGGCTGGGCTTCCCTCTGGAGCTGGGCTTCCCAGGGCCAGCACCTGCACCCTCCCGATCTTGCAGGGCACACTCCTCTAGCTGAGCTGCCAGGCGGTTGGCTTCATCAAGGATCTCCTCCAGCTTCTCTGGGCTGAGCGGGCCCAGACTGAACCTCACACTCTGGAGAGCGGGAGCTTCTGTGTTCGGGTTACTCCGGTGAGAGAGGCCCCGTCGGAGTGGTTTCTCTGGACTCACCAACACTGTTAGGTCTTCCTCCTCATGACTGAGAAAGCACACATGGCACCATGCCACACAAAAGATTGCAGAAGGCATGCCTGAAGTAGAGCCAGGGACCGTCCCAAACCCCGACTCCATTCTGGCTAAGAGAACTGCCTTTACATGCAATGCCTGGTTCTGTGGAGGCCCAGCAAGCCTTTAGCATCTCCTATTTTCTTTTCCCTGCTCCCCATTTTCCAAGACAAGGTTTCAACTCTGTACACCAGAATGATCTCAAATTCAAAATCCTCTCTGCTTCCACCTCCTCTGTGTGAGTGTGTGTATGTGTGTTCACACACGCATGCGCACACACACACACTCACTCAGGTCTATCCTGGGAGGGGGGTGGTCTGCACACTCCATGCATTCCATGGACATGCCTCAACATGCCCAAGCACATCTACCTTTCATTTACATCAGCTCCTAAATGTAACTCCATCTTCTCCCCACCAGCATCCAAGCTGTGTCCTAGAGGCCCAATTCCTCCATACTGGTGACATCAGAGTGCACTGTACGCTGCTATATTACCAACTCCAGCTCTAGAGGCCAATAAGTTAACAGTAAAGGGTTATAGTTAAAGGTGTATCGTTGGAGAAAAATAGTGAGGATAAAGGGGCTGGTACCTGTCAGATGGGGACAGCCCTCCAAAGTCCAAGGTCTCATCCACAATGAACTTGACATCTGAAGGGATGAGAATAAAAGTCAGCTATCAGACCCTGCAGACTCTCGGGGCCTCATTCTCCCCTCCAAGGCTTCCTTACCTTCTTTCAACTCTTCCATGCCCAGGCAGCAGAAGCGAAATCAGTTTAGACCTGAGCAGGAAAGACAACAAGCCTACCTCGGGTGTCTATCATCCTGCCCTACGCCCCCATCTAGACTCAGGGTGCACTATCTGGGGTGGGGAGGCATGGTGGTGGTAAACTAAGATCCAAGAAACAGCACGTGCACCTGAAACTAGCCCGTTGTTTTCGGGAAAGGTGCAGAGAGCTCGGGCCCCAACACCTGATTGATTGTGAATCTGCCTCTCTGCACATTCCTCCTCCCCCTTGTTATTATCCGGGATCCCCCGCCCCCCCGCCACTTCCCCCGCCACCTTTCCACTTCCCGGCACCACATTCCCGCCACACCTCCGGCGTACACTCCGTTTACACTTCCCACCCCGCCTCACCGTCCACGCAGGATGCTTTTCTTCCACAACCTCCCAGTTCCCGGGAATAGACTCCCGAGGGGCGGAGCTTCTTTCGAATTCCCTAGGCTCCACCTACTTCTACTCCAAGCACAACGATTGGCGAGTCCATGGGGGCGGGGCTGAGGCGGGAACCGTCGGGAAGACCGCCGAAGAAGGTTGTAGGTGGACCTAAGCGCAGTTCTCAGAGAGGCTCCATTCGGGGGGCTTCGGGGTGGGTGGGTGGGAGCGAAGCCGCAAGTGCGCGGGTGCGCATGCCCGGGAGTGCCTCCTCCTAACTGCCCGCCAGAACCTGCAAGGAGCGGCGGGAGAGGGAACCCGGCCAACCAATGTGGGCTTGGAGCCCCGCCTCTTCCCCCGCCCTCACCTCCTGCCGTCCAGGCTGCTCTAGGTTTTGCGGCAGGGCTTTTCACCTGCTTGCTGAGACCATTCCCCCCCCCCCCCCCCCAATAGAGGCACAAGAATTCTTCACTTGGCTGGGCAGTGGTAGCGCACACCTTTAATCCCAGCACTCGGGAGGCAGAGGCAGG
>NW_004949123.1:1566729-1568115 GCF_000317375.1 Microtus ochrogaster | reverse complement strand
ACTAGCTCTTGTAGACCAGGCTGGTCTCGAACTCAGAGATCCGCCTGCCTCTGCCTCCTGAGTGCTGGGATTAAAGGCTTTGCCAAGGATAATCTTGAAGTCCGATCCTCCTGCCTCTGCCTCCCGAGTGCTGGGGTTAAAGCCCTGTGTCACACTCTGCTATACATAGGACTATCCTCTAAGCCAGCTGCCACCATCTCCAGGAGTTCCATCGTGCCTGCTGGGGAAAGGTCAGCACAGCTGGGCCTGTGGCCTGTTTACTTTCCCTCATAGAAGGAAGAGGTGGAAACATAAAGGCATGGGACCCTCACCTGACTGCGCAGCTGTCCCTCTCAACCACGTGTATGCCATTCTGTCCTGACTGCACGTGGTTGGGGGGAAGGGCTACGGGATATAAGTAGGGAGAGGGAAGGGAAGCATGTTTCTTCTGGCGGCTGTGGAGAAGCGGTCATCTCTGTTGGACTCAGACCTTTAGGGACTGCAGCTTTAAAGTCACGGGAGCTCCTGTCTGGAACCTTCAGCCACCGCTCTGTAGGTAAGCCTATTAAGTTCCTTGTGGCCTCTGGGTAAGCTTTGGTGGACTCCTAGTGTTGGTTGTCATTGGGACCTTAGGAAAAGGGTAGACATTGTTTTATGTCTCCCCCAGGGAAGAACTTTCAGCAACAGCCACCATTCCTGGCTCTTGGCCTACAATCTCAAACAGGTGAAGCATGAGGACATTAGATGCTCGTTGTTTTCTGAATTTCTCCAAGGCTGACAGGAAGTGGTAACTTTTTAGTTGGGTAAAAAGCTGATTTATGACCTCGGTTAAGTATTGTCACTTGGAAGCTTAATTCTCACAAAACTCCTGAGAAGGACTGGAGTAGACTCAGCCTCCAGTGAAAGCAGATCCTCATTTGTCTGAAAAAAAAAAAAAAAAAAGCCTTTTGGATTCATCTCAGCTAACCCATGCTCCTTTCTTCTTAAAAATGTGGCCCAATGGGCTGGAGAGATGGCTCAGCCGTTAAAATGGAGTACTGGCTGCTCTTTCAGGGGTCCTGAGTTCAATTCCCAGCAACCACATGGTGGCTCACAACCATCTATAGTGAGATCTGGCGCCCTCTTCTGGCCTGCAGGCATACATGCAAGCAGAACACTATGCATAATAAATAAATAAATAAATCTAAAAAAATGTGCCCCAATATCTCCCCACAGCCAGAAATGTTTTCTCTTTTAAGCCCATGCTTCCAACCCAGACTCTCTGAGCGAAAGAGTTGGGAGAAGGGGCTGGAGAGATGGCTCAGCGGTTAAGAGCTTTGCCTGCTCTTCCAAAGGTCCTGAGTTCAATTCCCAGCAACCACATGGTGGCTCACAACCATCCGTAATGAGGTCTGGTGCCCTCTTCTG
>NW_004949123.1:1562538-1565882 GCF_000317375.1 Microtus ochrogaster | reverse complement strand
ACTAGCTCTGTAGACCAGGCTGGTCTCGAACTCACAGAGATCCGCCTGCCTCTGCCTCCCGAGTGCTGGGATTAAAGGCGTGTGCCACCATCGCCCGGCTTTCGAATTGAGGATCTTAAAAAAAGATTTTATTTGTCTTTATTTTATGTGTATGTGTAACATGTGTGTACCTATTCCTGCAGAGGCCAGAAGAGGGCATTTGACCTCCTGGAACTGAAGTTACAGATGGTTGTGAGCCATCATGTGGGTGCTGGCAACTGAACCCAGGCCCCCTGCAAGAGCAGCCAGTGCTCTTAACCACTGAACTGTCTCTCCAGTCCTGCGTTTGTGGCTGTTGATGATATGAATAAAAGGGCACACAGGAATGGGAGGGGCTGTGGTCATCTTTTATGGATTCCTTTGCAGAATATCTTCAATATATGACTTGTTATAAGTATTTAAAAAAATAGAAGCAAGAGAGACAGCATCCCAGGACTCGGGTCCATGGGCTCTGCCTTTGGTTAGTTATGTGGGATCATGTTGTGCTGCTTGCTGGTGTGTAATGGTTATATAGTTATACCAGTTTACAGTCGAAAGCTGGGGGGAGATGACAAATCTTTTTCCAGTGCCTCATGCTGTGTAGAAGTGAATTTGGTTCTGTGATAAGCGATCTGGGGTAAATGATAAAGTCAGAGACCTCAGCAGACAGGCTGGGGATGTGACCCATTCTGTAGAGAGCCTGCTTCGCTTGCATGAAGTCCTGAATTCAGTCCCTAAAATCCTGTAGAGTCTGAAGCCTCTGAAGCCTGTAACCCCAGCATTCAGGAAGTGGGGGCAGAAGCACCAGAAGTTCAAGGACATTGTTGGCTTATGTGTAGAGTTCAAGGCCAGGCTGGGATATATAAAACTCCATCTCAAAAAGGAGTGGGGGGGGGCGGCTGGAGAGATGGCTCAGAGGTTAAGAGCACTGGCTGCTCTTCCAGAGGTTCTGAGTTCAATTCCCAGCAACCACATGGTGGCTCACAACCATCTGTACTGAGATCTGGCGCCCTTCTCTGGCACATGGGCATACATGGAGGCAGAATGTTGTATACATAATAAATAAATCTTAAAAAAAAAATAAGTGGGGCGGGGGAGAGGAACCACTTCTGTAAGAGAGACTATGTGGGTATGAAGGAACAGAAGAAAAAGAGGAATCTTAGGGTTTGGGGATCATCTAGTCTGGTTGAAAGACTGCAACCTTCATGAGTTTTCCCTATGTAGAAAGGCTCAGAAAGGACATTTCGAGAATTGAGGATCTATATATTTATTTAGCTTAGGCCAAGCCAGCTAAGGCTCCTTAAGAATACAGTCTTGTCAGTCATGTTTCCCGGAGGCCCTGCAAGGAGAGGCTATGTTAGCAACACCTTACCAGACAAACAGAGCGCATTCAGGATGCTCTGAGACCATCTCTCTTCACGGTCCCTGGGTCCAGTGCTATAAATTCATTGCCCACCATGCTTTGCTCCTGAGCACCAGCTGGGTGCCAGAAGGGAACCAAGGATAGTAAGATCAACACTGACACAACACAGAATCGACAGAGAGGGCGGGGAGGGAGAGAAACGTCTATAAGCCAGCTGGCAGAGAAGGCTCTCCTGAGGAGAGTTTGCACATTTAATGCAGCCCATAGGGTTTTCATTTGCTCCGTATCGTTGATGGGCTTAAATAAATGGCTTGGAGGATCGAATTCATGCTCAGTTTTCTTCAGCCAGGAGCTGAAAGTCAAGAGGAAATGTTGGGAGCTAGGTCTCTGTTGTTCTGCCATGGGCCTTTCTTTCACCTCAGCCATAAGTTTATACACAGCATTTTCCCTGTGAATGATGGGGAATTCGAAACAGCTACCGCATTCTAGATAATGATCCAAGCAGCCCTTTGCCAGTGATGAGCGGCTTGGAAACCACATACCCAAATGTTAAGTTACTGTTGACATTTAACAAAAATGATTTTCTTCTGCTGAACAGGGAGAAACGTGTAAAATTTAAAAGAATGGGGACAAGCCACTTTGTTTCTTACCCACTTATGATAGTGAGGTGGGAACACTGAGCAGAACTGTCCCCTACCTACAGTACAGGTCTGCCAATGGGGACTCTGGTCTTTTCCTCTTAGGGTCCCCACCCAGCTCTTCCCACAGAACACCATGATCAGGTAGAAGCTCACATTCTCCAAAGATGATTAGGTTCCATCCCTATCACTGACCTAAGTAGAATGCACAGGCTATGACTAAAGTCGACTTTCTCTATTCTAGGTCCCTCCAAAGATCTGACAGTGTTAGGACTTAAGGGGGGAAAAGAAGGCGGGCAGTGGTGGTGCACATCTTTAATCCCAGCACAAAGGCAGGTGGATCTCTGTGAGTTCGAGGCCAGCCTGGTCTATAAGAGCTAGTTCCAGGACAGGCTCCAAAGCTACAGAGAAACCCTGTCTTGAAAAAAAAAATCACCATGGACACATAGTTGAGAGGCTCACATTCATCCCAAACTCAACAGCATTTGCCCAAGCATGAACTAATCCATCTAGACACCATTTCCCTCCTTCCTTACCTTCCTCGAATTTCCCGTCTTCCTAGGACAGCCTTAATGTGGAGCTGCAAAAACACAGACATTTCTCAGTGTTAACATTGCAGATATCTCTGGAAAACCTCCTCCCAGAGCACTGGGAATGGATGTCCTGCTTAACTTCAGGGGAGTCTATGAGGCTAGCTGGGGAGTCTATACGTAGAGAACAGGATATATAAAGGCCACCTCACTCATGATTCATGCAGCAAATATTTAGCTACAACCTTCTGTGTGACAGCAACTAGGCTGACACTGGGGACAAAGCTCGATGTCATCGAGTTTATGGTTTAGCTGGAAGACAAATCTATAAATAGCCAAGTACAAAATAATGTGCTGGGGTGATATGATCATATTTACTGTATATAGGAATATAGGTATAAAATGACCCCCCCAACCCAATAATATGCTAGTTCTGTGATGGGGATTCTGACAAAGTAGCAGGAAAGGATATAAATGAACAGATCTCCTAGAGAGGGCGGACAGTACAGTGCTACCTAAGCAAGCCAAGGGGAAAGCAAAATAAAACCAGTAAACTTCTGCAGCATTCCTGGACTGGGACAGAAGATCACAGGGCTTAAAGGAAAGGGATCTGAGCAAGGGGCCTTGGCTTTGGTGATGGCATTCTAGAGAACCATCTCCCCAGCTAACCATCACTGGTGAACAGTTACCTCCGCCATCTCCAGCTAACCATCACTGTAAACAGTTATCTCTGTTGTCTCCCAGCTAACCATCACTGCAAACAGTTATCTCCGCCATCTCTAGCTAACCATCACT
>NW_004949123.1:1523668-1562252 GCF_000317375.1 Microtus ochrogaster | reverse complement strand
CCATCTCCAGCTAACCATCACTGTAAACAGTTATCTCCGCCATCTCCAGCTAACCATCACTGTAAACAGTTATCTCTGTTGTCTCCCAGCTAACCATCACTGTACAGAGTTATCTCCGCCATCTCCCAACTAACCATTACTGTACACAGTTCTCTGCCATCTCCCAGCTAACCATCACGTACAGTTTTCCTCTTATATTTCACACTGGTACTTTAAAAAAAAAACCTGAAAATAGTGATTCTTCCTACACTGTTGAATTGTGATAGACAGAAATGGGTGGTAAATGAGCTCCTAGTGTATCTTCATGGTGACAGCGACACGAGGGCCTCAGTCAGTGGTGATGATGTTCTCTTGACTGGATCTAGTGACTGAGGCGATCACCTCTAGGCACGTCTGTGAAGGGTGTTCCTAGAGAGTTTTAATGGAGGAGGGAAGACCCACCCTGGTCATGAGTAACATCATCCCATAGGTTGGGAGCCTGAATAAAAAGACAAAAGGAAAACATGTGAGGAGCATCAGTGTTCATCTCTCTCTGCCTCCTGCTGTGTCCAGACATGAGGGAGTAGTCTCATGTTCTTCTTCCTGCTACCAGGATACACCCCTGCCCTATTGTGGTCTTCCCTACCTTGACAGACTGTGCTCTCGAGCCATGAGCCAAACAGTCCTTCATCAAAGGGAGGGCCTTTTCTATCTCAGCTTGAGTTTCTCTTGGAGGGTGGAAGGAGGAGACACTGGCATCCTAGGCACTGCTTCTCCATCTTTACCTTTAACATCCACCCGACAGTCCACGGACGCCTCCCCCAGGGCGTTGATGGCCTTGCAGGTGTAGATGCCTCCATCAAAGGGACTAGGCTTGCGGATCTCCAGGGAGCAGATCCCCAGCTGACTGAGGGCTCTGTACTTGGGGTTGCCTTGGAGATCCATCTTGTTCTTTAGCCAGATGATCTTGGGCTGGAAGATGAAGATGAGAGGCAGCAGAGCAGAGTAAGAGTCGCTTGTTCTTCCTGTGCTCCATGTCTAGGACTCTGCCTGCAAGGCTTGTGGATGATGGCTTCCTGTAGGGTCCCTGCCCCCATGTGTGGGATTGGATCCCCCTTTCAGTGCCTTCAGCGATGGCTGGAGCTCCTCCTTGGTTTTGTGCAGAGTGTGACTGAACCCTAGTCCACTCCAACAGATGTCCCTGACTTGGAAGAAACTGCTCAAGGAGCCGTTGCGTGTTATGACTAGACATCAAGGTCTACTTTTTTTTAAATTAAAAAAAGTTTTAAAATAGGGTCTCCCTAGATAGATCAGGCTAGGCAGGCTGGTCTCCTTATGTAGCTTTAACTATTCTCCCTATGTAGACCAGGCTGGGCACACTGGTCTCAGAGTCACAGAGATCCCTCTATCTCTGCCTCTAGAGTCTTGGGACTAAAGGTATGCATTACCACACCTAGCTATGAGCTCCACTTAAAAGTGCATGTATAAAATACATGTATAAAACATATGTATTAAAGCCACCCTAGTGGCACATGCCTTTAAGCCCAGCACCTGGGAGGCAGAGACAGATGGATCTCTCAGAGTTTCAGGCCAGCCTGGTCTACAGAGCAAGTTCCAGGACAGCCAAGACTACACAGAGAATTCCTATCTCAAAACAAATTTTTAAATAACAATTATGTGTATGTGGAGAGGCAGAAGGGTGCACTGGAGCCATAACGCATGTGTGGAAGTCACTTGTTCTGTCCACCATGTGGGTCCCAGAGACTGAACTCGGGTTGTCGGGCTTGGGAGCAAACACTGTCACCCACTGATCCATCTTGCCAGCCCAGGGTCTCCATTTTTCATGTACATATTGTGATCCTTTCATATCCTACCTATCCCACTGCTTGTGAGTGGTTTCTGTCGTTGTCCGTCTACCACCCCACCCCCCACCCCCCGTTTCAGAAGTAGTTTTTCTAGAGTGGTTTTTATCATAATTCCCCTTCCAAGATGTCATCTCCTCCACTCAGTCTGACCTGCACTTGTAACCCGAGTTACTTAGTAACGGCTGCTACGGGTGTGGAGTACAAAGAACAGATTGCATGCAGAGTGAGCGGCGTGCATGTGTGTAATCCTGCAGACAAGGCATGAGGAGCGACTAAAGGGAAGCCAGTGGGAATCGGACACTTCTGCCAGATAACTAGCTGGAAGCACTGTCTTTGTACAGGAGGACCTCAGCCTCAAAGGGAACATCGTTTGCATCCATCTATCTTGAATTACAGACACCCTGACAGTTCCTAAGTAACCTGCTGTTCCAGAGGCAGATGGTGGCACTGAGAACAGATGTTCAATTAGAATGCCCTGTGACATAGCTCAGGATGAGCTCAGGAAGCGGCTCAGGACACCCTGTCCCCCCAGCTCCCCATTCACCTTGGGAGAGGCACGCACAGAGCAGAAGAGTTGGGTGTCATAGCCAGTGATGGTGGTGCAGTCTGCCAGAGGCTGGGTGAACGTGGGGGCTTCTGAGAGGTCCCGCTGGGCAAACCCTTTGGTCTTGTAAACAGGAGCTGTGGGTACCAAGAGGAACCACGATGTGGCATCTGAGAACCTTGCCCCACTTCAGGTCCTGTTCTTTCTCAGTCTTGGCAGCCCACAGTCCCAGCTTCCTTACCTGCTTTCTGGATGTGGGCAAGGTCAGCTGTAACAGGA
This sequence comes from Microtus ochrogaster, assembly GCF_000317375.1. Taxonomy (NCBI): domain Eukaryota; kingdom Metazoa; phylum Chordata; class Mammalia; order Rodentia; family Cricetidae; genus Microtus; species Microtus ochrogaster. The sequence goes on along the minus strand of NW_004949123.1, from coordinate 1,559,585 downwards.
GCCGTTTCACTGAGCCCACACTGGTTCTCCGCAAAGACGCGAAAGGCATAGGAGTTGCCAACGATGAGGTCGGAGATTACGCAGCTGGTGCAGTGGTAACGCTCCAGGACCGTGAACCACAGCTGTGGGTCCCCGGGAGACGGCGTGTGAGACACCACAGCTTTCGGCTTTTTTTTTGTTTTGTTTTGCCTCACCCCACGTGGAGCTTCTGGAAGCTCAGAATGCCTCCCTCCCTCCTTCCCAGACTGGCCTCACCCCAGACTTCTTGTCAGCCTTCTGCACCGTGTATCCCAGGAGTGCTGTATTGCCCGTATCTTGTGGAGGTGTCCATTCCAGAGTAGCATTGGAGCCCCAAACATCCACCAACTTAATACTCTGAGGAGGGCCTGGCTTCTCTGGAAGGGCAAAGCCATGGCAGTGGGCACCATGCAAACCGCATGTGTTGATCTCACTTAGAAACACCTCTGCCTCCTTTCTCTGTTCAGAGGCCTCCCAACGCCTACCAGCATTTCAGCGACTCCCTGCGCTGGCTCCTGTTCATTCCGGAGAGCCTAGAGACCACCTCTCCCATCACCCAAACTTACCAATCACCAGGATATTGATGGTAGCAGTGGCCTGCAGCCCACCAAGCTGCACACAGAGTTGGTAGCATCCTGAATCAGCACGCTGGGCTTCTCTGATGAAAAGAATGGAATCCTGCTCCCCGCTCCGCACACTCACACGACTGTTGTCCAGGGCGGAGCCATTGTGAGTCCAGGTGGTTTGAGGCTTGGGTTTGCCCTGAGCAGTGGGGATAAGGCTGGAGCATTCCCAAGAGGCTCTTATATACACACACTCTCCTGTTGCTGCAGGGAGTCTACCCCAGGCCCACGGGTATCTTGACATGGAGCTGCATTCCTTAAGCTAGAGGGTGTGTGCATGGGTGCATGTGTGATAGACTCCTCCAGGGAAATCCCTCCTTTCGGTGTGGTCTCCAGACATAGAACTGGCTTTGAGTCTTTTAGGGTACTCAAAATAGCTAGTTAGCTGAGTGGCTGACACCAAACCCCTAAGAACCCTCTAAAACTGAGGGCCTGGCTGCAGGGCCTGGCTTAGCTTTGCCTCCTCTCATGGGGGATATCTGTCTGGTCAAACCCAACCTTGGGAACGTGGGATGGTGGTGATCTGGCCTCAGACTTCTGGTACTATGGGTTTTCTCATCCAAAGCCAGAAAGACGGCCATGGCCCTAGTTCTGTCTCCAAGTCAAAGCCCTGACCTGGTCCCAACATGGGGTTGGTGTGATCACCTGGAATGGGATTAGTAGGTTCACTGTGTCCCCAACCTTCCGGATGTAAGTCTGTCTCAGGGCCCGAGGTAGCCAGATCTTGGGGTACTCTGAGTGATAGAGAGAACAGGGAACAAATACTTAGAGGAAGTGGGTGCTGGTCAAAGATTAAGTCCTTATCATAGGGGATGTTCCTAGACCCTTCTCTTGTGCTGGGGATCAAACCCAGCAATCTCAGTCACTCTGGGGCTAGATCATTAGACCATACACCCACACCCGTTCCATTGCTGGGACTTAGAGGGCAGATGGCTGGAGCAACCCCAGGAAAGGCTAAGGTCTCTGGGAGGAACATGGGTGCTGTTTGTGGTAATGCCCACTTGTAACCTTAGCCCGTAGGAAGTGAGCCGGATGGACTGCACAGTGAGAACCTGGACCCTGAACCTGGTGCTGGCTTTGGTTTGTAACTCTCAGCCACCAGCTTTCTACCTGTTTGTTTTCTTCCCTTCCACGTGCCAGACCCTTCAGTCTTCACAGCTGGTCTTCCCAGTGATGTTTTGCTTGGTCCTTAATAACATTGCTGCCCAAGTGAATCCTCTCCCAGGCGGCCTTGAGAGACGGCTTTCTGCTCTGCAGAGGAGCCAACACCCTGTCCTCCCATGGAGACAGCGCTGAAGACATCCCAGAGGGAGCCAGTGCCTGGGTCCCTTCTCTTCATGGCCACCCTGCTCCCTCCACTGTGTGGCATTCTCCCCAAGGGTAGTAGATCACTTCATACAAACAAACCCTGGGGAGGATTGGGTCCCTTTCTTGCCTTTGCTCTCCAGGCATGCAGCAGGAAGCCTTGGGAGATTACGGGCCTTTTGCTACCAATGCAGGCGAGAGGTGCTCAGGGGGTTGTAGGGTGTGTTCTTGGGAGGATGCTAAGGGCTGTAGAAGTGCAGACATCCCACCTGGCTCACTTGAGGACCATTTTTTCCTCCTACCTTTCCAGAGTGGCTGTTTCCTCTTTTCTCCAAGGCAGTCCCCTGCTGCTTTTGTTTTAAGTTAGACTGTGGCAGCACCTCAGTTCCCACGACAACCCAAGACTTCCTGCCAAAACTGCTTCCTAGTAGTTGAAGAAATTCCACCCTGGTACATTCCTGCGGCCAGAGTGCTTGACAGGGCATTCCAAGTTTGCTGATAGCACACATTTCCCTGAGAGTATTGGGCCTAACATGAGCATGTTTGCTTATAGACTGAACAGCTTGAATGCACACATTGTATAAAGCAACCCTTTAAATGAAGCAAGTTAAAAGAAAATAATAGACAGAGGTCCCACTGTGCTCTTCATACGCCTCATGTTATAGCCAACCTCCCATCATGATCTCCAACCACTTGTCTTCAGAAGTCAATAGAAACACAAACGCTTGCTGACCATCACGTTGATCTAGCTTCCTTGTTTTGCTGTTCTCACTTGGGATGGACCTGATTTGGTCTGTACCTTTGGAAGCTGTGTGCTAAGGGGACATGAGTGTTCTCAGTAGGAGCAGGGCAGGCATGCTGCCCAGACTGCCCAGTGACCCCTGCTCTCCGCTGACTTTGGTGGGGGGGGGGGGGGGTGAGGTGGGAACAACAGAAGTGTTGTATGATGCGTTCCTTTTCTGTGGCCATCTTGGCAAGCAACCAAGGGGTTGAACAGAGGCGGATATGAGTTTTTTCTAAGGAGAGAAATAATTGAAAAGGAAGATCAAAAAACCTCATCTTGTTGGCCTCGGTTTTCCATTGTTGAGCAAGGAAATAAACTTTCGCACTTGGCCAAGGGACGTGATCCTCTGTCCCTGTGCTATCTACGGGGCCATGGGAGTTAAAAGGGCTCTCAGTGAGTACCCAGAAAAACAAGCCAACCAGAGGGGGCAAGGCTCAGAGAGACACTGACTTGCTGAGCTCCAGGCTAGGTGTGGAGTTGGGCCTGGCGCCCAGGACTCCCGCCTCCCTAGCTGGAACCAGAAGTCCGTTGGACCCATTTTCCAAGCATGACTCACCCATCCAGTCTCCTGCCCTCATCAGTGTCTCCCTAGACCAAGGAGCCAGAGTCAGGGCCTGGTATGACCTCCAGCCACCCAGAGGATGCAGGAAAAGAAGGGAGGCAGAAGGGTAGGCTCAGGGACCAAGCAGGCCTGAGCTGTGAGGATAGGAGCCACGTTTCCCACTGGGAGATGCATAAACTGAGTCCTACCTTACTGAGGTTTCAGCTCAAGACCAGGTCTGGCCTTCTGCTGACTGACTGATGGGAGCTGATATCTGTTTCTACCTGGCATTTCTTATTTCTTACAAATTTTCTCAGAGAACGTTAGCATCCGTTCACCCACACTAGAGAGAAGAAGGAGCTGGGGGGATGTGCAGAGCTGGGGGGATGTGCAGAGCAGCCTTTGAAATCTCAAGGGGAGCCCACCGTGGGATGCTGAGGTGGGGGAGGGTCTCCCCGAGGCTCTTTATTTATGAGTCTTTGACAAGATGATCCTATTAAAGTCACCAGGGTGTCCCTGACTCTCAGGGAAGAGCCACAGGTGGCCCTGAGGGTGACCATACACTGGTTAGTGAGAGGGTCTGGCAGCTAGCGTGCCCTGTCAGCATTGGGTTCTGTCACCTTCTAAATTCATCCTGGTCAGCAACCTGACCCTCTGCTCAGAATGTTAACTGAGGGCTCCTTGGAGGCCTTTCTCTTCACACCTCCGCGTAAATTGGACTGACCTTGGGGAGGTTTCCCCATCACACCCAAGGGCATTTCCTCCTCAGATGTCAGGAAGCAACAGGACTCAGAACCCAGAGCTCTAAGGAAGATTTCACCCCAGTGTTCTCAGGCCAAGACCGATGGCCACAGTTTGATTTTCTCCCCTTGTATTCCTGGGGGGATAGGATTTTGAAATTTCCTTTGAGAAACATTGACCTCTGAGCTGGATTGTTCTCATTCTTTTCTCTCCAACAGAATATTGTCCGAGTCTCAAAAATGTAGCTTATTTCGAGTCCTGAGATCTTGGCTATCCTATCTACCCCAACTTTAATCTCCCGAAGTTCATGTTCCTTTTTTTCTATTCTCATAGGAAATAATTGGCCATATCCTCCCATGATTTTCTGTTACATGGCCAGAGACTTTCTCTCCTGAGATTGTATGGCTCATCACTGCTATGGCCTGGGGAGAGAAGGAAAAGGGAACATATATGGGAGAGTGGTGTGTGTGTGTGTGCGTGCGCACGCGCGTGTGTGTGTTTGTGTGTGTGTGTGCATGTGTGTGTACATGTGTGTGTGCATGTGTGTGTGCATGTGTGTGTGCATGTGTGTGTGCATGTGTGTGTGTTTGTGTGTGTGTGCACGCGCGTGTGTGTGTTTGTGTGTTTGTGTGTGTGCATGCATGTGTGTTTGTGTGTGTGTTTGTGTGTGTGTGCGTGCGCGCGCGCACGTGTGTGTGTGCTTGTGTGTGTGCATATGTATGTGCATGTGTGTGTGTTTGTGTGTGTTTGTGTGCGTGTGCATGTGTGTGTGTGTGTGCGTGCACACACACAAATAAATGCATGCACGCATACATAAACACATGTCTGTGTGAGTGAGTGGTTACCGAAGCAAGGACAAAAGGTTCAAAACCATCTATGGATTTGAAAGCAAATGTTTCTAGGGATTTAAGAAGGAAGCAACAGACTTTTTCAGAGAAACATTTACACTTACACACTCTACATTGGTTGGAAAAGAAAGAGAAAACCCTCCTTATAAAGGACAACCTTATAAACCCTCCTTGAAGACTATGAAAGCAAGATTAGGAAAACCAAAAGGCCATGGAAGCAGAAGTAACAGTTCTCTGTGATAAGGACTTATCATCCCTTCTCGGTCCCGCTCTCATGGTTGGGGGCTTTGGACCCTGCTCACTGCCTCTGTCGTCAACATGGCTCCACGCATAAGTCCTAGTCATCTCAATGTCCATCCTTTTAACCCCTGCAGGTCCTCTCACTCCCTGGTCACTGTTTAAAGCGGGGGTTTCAGCACCAGATAGATGAAGTAAGGATGTGACCGCTCCAAAGTACGGTCAAAGGGAAGGTCTTTATTGTCGATATGGGGAAGAGGACAGCCAGAGGCATCCGGAGGAGTGAGGAGCAGGGAGAGAAAGTAGTGAACTAAACATGACCAATAGACTGAACCCAGTCATGTGAGGAGGAGGAGAGATGAGGGGGGAACGCCAAGAGAGAGCCAAGGGAACCAAGAAAGAGCATGGCCAAATTGGCGGGGTCATATGGGAATGAGAAGGGAAGGGAGGAAGGGAAGCCCAGGAGCTGGAGAAGTTGAGGGTAGGGGGTGGGGGCAGGGTGAGAAAAGCTGAGAGGAGCCATGGGTACTGAGTGAGCCTGGAGGCCAGCAGGCATGGTATATCTGGCGCGGAACCTCCTAGGGATGCTGATAGGAACTGCAATTAGCCATTTGGTCTGAGTTTCTTTTGGACTTGACAACCAATTCAGAGCCTGCTTTAGTGTTGGATCTCGTGGTCATTCTCCCCACCCATAAACCACAACCTTCCTGTGATCCAGAGAGTGATGCACTCCCTCCACACCTCTTTAACAAAGACAGCTCCTTGACCACCAACTCTGATGTTACCTGACGTCACAGTACATCTGAGCAGCGCCTGCCCCACCAGGGACAGTTTCCAGTGACCGCTGCTGTAGGCGAGGTACTAATTCTCTCTGATGTAGTGTGAGCAGAGAGGATGGGGATTGTTTAAGTGCCAGGGCTTGTAAGAATAACTTTTCCGTGTCCCCCAACTTCTGTCTGTAGGCAGATTACCATAGGACCCCTCAAGTGGCAAAACCCCTGTAGGAAAAATGCCAGTGTCCCTGAATTGCTTTGTGGAGAATGATCTCCCTAAGCGGGACACTTATTTTCAGTCCTAACTAGCAGTAAGAAGCTCACGTGTACTTATTTCATCAGCTAGCACCCCTAATGGATAGACTCTCCATTTGCCTCTCATCCCGAATGCTACAATATTGCAATTCTGTCGCCACAGAGGCATGCCCCCCCCCCCCAGTCTCCCTAGCTCCCATCCGTGTTGCCTGTTCCTCTCTTCCCCATGAGCCCGGAGTTCACGGTCACGACACCCACTTCTTGCATAATCACCCAGCTCCTTCTGTCCTCTCTTTCTTCATGACGCCCTCTTGGCAGTTCCTGATCCTGGTTAAATAAACCTCCACCCACACAATGTCTGTGAATGCACAGACAAGCATGCAGGAGAAAACGAAACTTCTGCTGACTTGACATGGAAATACAATGTCTATGTATGTGAAATTTTTGACAAATAACCATGTTGCATGTATGAGGCATGACACCTTAGACAGGGGCGTCGTAGTTCTCCCTTCCATGTATCCCCTCAGCCCCTGAAGATCCAAATGTGAAGTGTGAATAATAGTATGTAAGTGATCTATGAAAATGGAATTGATTATGTAAATGATTAAAATATATTCTGACTTGACTGTTAAGATGCTTTCACACAGACTTTGATAAAAAATTTTTTTTTCTGAGATAGGCTCTCACTATGAAGATCAGGCTAGTTTTGAACTCACAGAGATTCACCTGCCTCTGCTTCCCAAGTGCTGATATTAAAGACTTGTATCACTACTGCCCCTCATCACCCCTGCCCTGGCTGCCCCTCGTCACCCCTGCCCTGGCCGCCCCTCCTCATCCCTGCCCTGGCCGCCCCTCCTCACCCCTGCCCTGGCTACCCATCATCCCAGAATCAGTTCATCCTTCATAGTGCTGTGTCTTGATGACTCTCTGCCCCTGGGTCCTAGCATTGTCTCTCTCCCTGGCTGTGCCATCGCCTCAGTGGCCCAACCCATTAAGTACATTACTGCCTCAGGACCTTTGCACTTGATCTACCTACCGAAAAAAATAATCCACTTAAATATCGATTCTTCTGATGTTCAAATCATACCCTGTTCGTGAGGCCTTTGCTCATCGTCCTTTTTGGAACATGAAGTTTGCTTGCCTCTTCCCCCCCAGCACTTGGACTCCTTTCCTGTGGTACTTTTGGCACCACACCGTCTTCTACTTATCTGTCCCCTTCCTTCTTTAGGATATACCTTGAAGGCATTGTTTTAGTTAATTCTGTTTATTTTTCTACCTGGCTACTGCTAGGACACTGTCTAGCATATAGTAGGTGAGGAAGTCAGTATTTGTAGGGGGAGGAAGGGAACCACAGAGGCAGGCTGACTCCTCTTCAGTGTGAGATCAGCTCCCAGGCCTGGAAGACACTCGGAGGAGGTTCAGCTGGGACACAGGTGCACAGCTGCTCAGAGAAATTCTGTTGAAATTAGTGGCTGACCATCTCTGTCTCAGGGCCTAGCTTCTCCAGCGCAGGGGTGTAGCTCTTCCTTAGCCTCTCCTTTTGATCCTTCAGGTTTTGACTCCTGGACACAGTACCTTGGTGGGGCGCTGAGGATAAATGGTACCAATGCCAGCTGCGTCATCCTGCTGATTTGGCCGTGCAGTCGGCCTGAACGTCTATTATTGGTCATTTGCAGCCTGTTCTGATCATGCCAGTGAATTTACGCCCACTTGGCTGTCCCCGCTGTCACACACTCTCTGCAGCACCCCTCAGATTCTGTGCCCTCTCTGAGGAACAGGCAGTGTTAGGAGGCAGTCAGTCTTCGGAACTCTGAGAACTTAGGAGTCATAGGTCCCCCGCCAGGCGTCCTTCAAGATTGCTAGGTGGGTTTCAGAAGCCCTGTGAACTTCAGCAACGCTTTTGGTTTATCTTTCCCAGGGTTAAGAGTCCAAAAGTGAGTAGCTGTGCTTTCGGGCCCTATTTGGAGACAGAACATGGTTGTCATCTCTTTCTTGGAAATGTTCCCATGTTGGTTTAGCCTCTTCCAATGCAAATCAGATCGCTTCGGCAACCCTTCTAACTACCCTGCTTGGGAGATCTTTAAAGTCCTTTTACAGAGAAGAAACTGAAACTGAGCGGTTAAGTTGACTTGTCCAAGGTCACCATGTAGCTTGAGGTTACCCTGGGAAAGGAGACGGAACTTCGCCTGCCCGCCCAGAATGTCATTTTTTTCTCCCACCTCTTCTCTTCCTGGAGTTCATAGGTTCCTTGTGTGTGGTCTTCAAATCTCCTGCAAATTTAACCGAGTGTACTACTGGGACTCTGTTGGGCTAAATGTTTAGCACAGCCACAGGGTGGCTAAAGACCATCACAAAGAAGGGAAGAGCCTTTTCTCAACGTCCTGGGTCTGCAGACCCAGGGGTAGTGGAGACACACATTCGTTTGGCTCAGGGCGGTTTTCCAGGTGAGTTGGGGGGAGGGGGCTCAGCCAGGACAGTTGGGGCTGGGGCAGTTAGCAGGGCGATGGGGCTGGAACAGGCACCAAGTAGAAAGTAGAAATGGAGTACTCCCTAAAAGGCTCTGCTTCACAGAGCTCTGACTTTGAGAGGCCACGGCCAGGTGAGCTGGTGCAGGGCTTTAGGGTACTGTCCTGATGCTGTAGCATGGCCCAGGCGGAAGCCGCCTAAGATGCTCAACTTCCTCATATAGCCTTGGTTTGGGGATCATTCTTCCCCTAGAAATGTCTCCTACCTCACCCTCACCCGCCCACCCCGTTCCCTTCCCAGTTGGCTATGAGTCTCCTGGGTCCTCCCGGGACTTGTGACTATTCTTGATGGCAAAAATATAACAGATCATTGCTAGTCACTGTAAAGTGCCGCTTCACTGGCTGACTTTTCAGCTAAAGAGCAAACCACAGATATTTGAGTAGCAAGTCCCAATTTGAGGAGGAGTGTGAGGGCTCCCATGAATATCCCTACATTATCCTCCGTAGCAGTTCCCTAAAGTTCTTAAAGCCCGTGCACAGGGGTGGGTGAACCCCTAAAGTGTATCCAAGACAGTGGAAAGGTCTCGCCTCCCCTCCCCTCCCACGCTTCTCAGCATCCCCACCCTCACCTTCAATACAGGGCAGGAGCTGCCGAGAGGGCCTGGCTGCGTCCTGCAGATGTGAAACCTGTGTTCCTTCAGCATCCCCTGGGCCAGCAGCTGCTTCCACCTGCCGCTGGGAGCATGAGGCCGCCTCCAGTGTGGTGGCTGTCTCCATGCTGGGCTCCTGCCGAAGATTTTCTCGGATGCTGCTGAGGGAGGGGCTAAGCACCTGCTGTCCAGGCTGATCTCCCTGGGGTCCGCAGCCAGGCGTGGGCTTATGTAAGTGGGCTGGCTTTTCCCCACCCACCTACTCCCACTGAAGGGTGAAGTAGGGGCCAGGGGAAGAGGAGGATCAGAGAGCAGCCCAGAATAGCTCCAGGAGGGGGGCTGAGGTGGCCCTGTTATCTTGGGCATGAGATGACACCCCTACAGCATCAGGAGGGAGAGGGGAGCTGGAGCACAGGGTGCACGGCAGGGACTTCTGTCTTTGAGAGACCTGCGTGATAACTCCTGACCTCCAGCCCATCCGACGGGGCATAGTGTCCCAAGACCAACAAACTCTCAGGTATAGCTTTAGCTGCCCCCACACTTACTGAACAGCAGGTCCACACCTTGGCCTTCATGGGTCCCTCCCTTTGCTGTCCCAGCCCCAAGGGCAGGGTAGGGCAAGGGTGAGGACAGTCAGTCAGTCCTCTGCAGCCAGACTACACTGGTCACACTTGAGCTCTGTCATCAGCTAGCTGTGTGACAGCCTGCCCTGTGTATGTGTGTACCAGGGGTCTTCTCCCACCCTCCCTCATGCATGCGTGTGTGTGTGTGGGGGGGTGGATGTACGGGGGGTCATCTCCCACCTTCCCTCATGTGTGTGCATGCACATGCGTGTGTACTGGGGGTCGTCTCGCACCTTCCCGTGTGTGTGTGCATACATGTGTGTGTATGCGCGTGTGTGCTGGGCTTGAACCCAGGGCCTTGTGCTTGCTGGACAGGCCTCCCCCAGCTCCCCACCCCCAGCATCTCAGTTGGGTTTCATTTGTGAAGTGGAGATAATAATAACCATAGGGTTATGAGGATTAAACGAGGTAATCTCTCTAAAGTGCTTAGCAGAGTGTAGCTGACTAAGTGCTGGATAAATGGGAGCTATTTTTAGTCCAGACCAGCATTTTCCCCTTTGAAAGCTGTCAATGGCTCTCTTCCTACCAGATAAAGCACAAATGAAGTGAGAGGCAACCTAGTACAGAGAGGAAAGCTCCCCAGGGACAGGGACGTGTGACATCTGGCTGCACCATTCAGCCACCAGCTGATGCCTCTGAACCTCAGGTCTGTGTAACAAGGGGCAGTGGTGCCAGGATGATCCTGGGATACAATAAAAAAGGTGGTTCATGGCCAGCCCACAGTCAGTGCTAGCTACACCCAAAAGTCTGATTTCCAGGTGTATCCAGCCATTCTGTTCCACAGTGTACTCTCCACCCAAATGACTAGGTTTCCTATTACATCCCCTTCTCTACTCAGGGACCTGCAATGCTGTATTTATTTAAAATTTTTCCCTTTATTTTTATGTGTATCAGCATGTTGCATGCATGTATGTCTTTGCATCATGTGTCTGCCTGCTGCCTCTGAAGGCCAGGAGAGGGCGTCAAAGCTTCTGGGACTAAGTGAGTTGCCATGTGGGTGCTTGAAGCAGACCCAGGTCTTCGGAGAGCGTAGTCAATGCTCTAACTGCTGAGCCATCCGAATGCCACATCCACACTTGAAGGTCAGAGGGCAACTTTCGGGAGTCAGTTCTCTCCTTCCATCTTTTGAGTCCCCAGGGTTAAACTCAGGATCGCCAGGATTGGTGGCAGACATCCTTACCCACTGAGCCATCTCATTGGTCCCATATTGTTTGAGAGAAGGCCTCCTACTGAGATCTGGGGCCCATCGATTGGGCTGGGCTGGCCAGCCAGTGAGCGCCAGGAATCTTCTGTGTGTGGGATTGTTAAACGGGCTGGAGGTGTGAACTCAGGTCCTCTGTGGCTGGCACACTACTGACTGGTTTCTCCTATTTAGCGAGACCCCTTTTTTATTCCGTACTTAGTCATGGTTTTTTTTTTGTTGTTGTTTTTGGTTTTTTGAAACAGGGTTTCTCTGTAGCTTTGGTGCCCGTCCCGGAACTAGCTCTTGTAGACCAGGCTGGCCTCAAACTCCCAGAGATCCGCCTGCCTCTGCCTCCCCGAGTGCTGGGATTAAAGGCGTGCGCCACCGCCGCCCAGCCTTAGTCATGTTTTTATGGAAAAAGCAATCAGTCTGTAGTGTTAGCCCCTTTTTGTCCCTCAGATGGAGAGAATGCATAAAGAATCAAATCTAAAAATAGAGACCCCTCAGAAAATCCAATTCAGAGCTGGGCACAGAGTGGCTCTCATGTGTAACCCCGGCACTCTGGAGGTAGAGGTAGGAGAGGTACCGTCAACTTTAGAGCAGCCTGGACTTTCTGGGGCAGAGTCTTAGAACATGCTAGAATCCCTTTAACCACTGATTTAATCCTGCTGAGGGGTGGCCCCTTCAAGAACAAGGTCTGTGCCCTGGCATCTCCAGACCCAGATGTGGGAACACCAAATAGAAATATTGGCTCAAAATGCTCTCCCACGGCAAGGTGGGGTGGCTAATGGCAGAAGGCAGGTGGGCAGGAAGCTCTTCCAGGCATCACTTGGAAATGAGAGGCTAAGGCACTAAAGGACTGTGAGAGGGGCATATTTGGGAAGCTGCCACAGCTGACTCTCTAGCGTTCACTTGACAAAGTGACCACAGGGAACACATGGTTCAGGAGTGCAACCACACACCGCTGTGTCCACAAGTGCAGGCTGTGTCCACAAGTGTAGAAACAGACACTGGAGAAAGTGTGTGGTGGGCTGTTGGGCTTCCAGGAGGGGAGATGGCCCTACACAACCCCGTGGGAGGCACCTTGATGAACATAAAGAAAATGAGAAGGACGAGAAAGTTAGGAAGCTTCTGGGCAGGCAGTCTGTTTGTTTGGGAGTTGTTCCTCAGAGTATCCGCCACCTTCCAAGCGAAAGTGCAGTAACTAGTTTCAAGCTAGAAGCATCTAACTGATGCTTCTCTGGTTGCCAGAGTTTTGATTTTTGAAGGCAGAGAGCTAAAACTCTAATAAACCGTAGCTTACTCATCTTAGTAGGTTAGGAACCAAAGTCCAGGCTGTTTTATTTCCAACCCAAATACCGCAAATATACAGAAAATTGCCAGTACAAAGTTAAACACATCCAGATTTATTTACACAATGCTAAAGAATTTTGCGTTTTATTTCCATTTTGTGGGATTTTGTTATGGGTCTGGCTTTGCTATATAAGTGACAGGTCTTTGAAACTTGATAATCCCACCTCACATGCAATGTTCTGTCCCAGGTGGGCAGACATCTGGAGTTTTCAGTGTACATGCATTGGTGGTCACGATCCTGTTTAAACGCTGTCCCAGGAAGGCAGCTGCCCCTCACAGCTGGGGTGGGGCCGCATGCTCAGAAAGGGAACAATGGACAAGAGGGGAAGATGACAGGCACGTGGGGACCCTGAGCATTTCTGTGCATGAGGATAAAGAGAATGCAGCCCAAACCCTCCTCCCTGGAGCCTCAGAACACCAGGAAGTGGCAGAACCGCCGGGGGACAGGAAGTCACCAGACCACAGCTGAGGGCATGCGGAGGATGAGAACTGCACTAAAAATTTGGGCCGTACTGATAAATCATTAACATGTACACTATACAGTTTATACATGTATATATGTACACACACATATATATAAAGGTACAGATTAGCTTGTGTTATTCCATATAAACAGATACAGAAGAATGTACCGGTGTGAAAAAGTGCACGCAAGTCCTTGAAGACAATTTCAAGTTAGTGCTCCAATTCTTATGTTATAATGCATGGAACCAGGAAATCAAGCTGCACCCGTGGTTTCAGCGACTCCACAGCAACCCATACCTGGCAAAGCACTGGCCAACAGGACACAAAGTCTGGTACCTGCTTGCCAACTCTGGGCTTCCCTGTCAGTACATCATATGGCAAATCTTAAACTTTGGTTTTGTTCCAAAAGACATTTAAGTTCACATTACTTTCCCTCTGGTGGGAAGGCGATAAAAAAAAAAAATCGAGAAGCTGCATCCCATCCTTTTTAGCAATCTTCGTGCGTCCCGACTGAGCTGAGAGGGGTATGCCAACACATGGGATGAGCCCCTTGCCAGTGTGCAGAGGATGGGTTCTTCAGAGCACTGGAGGAACGAAAGGCTCTACCCATATGGTTTACTTGCAGGGCAATAAAATGAGTGACGCCAAACCAGGCCTCTCATCATGGGGCTTGGTGGAAGGGTGCTGTGCCCCTCTCTGCATCCTAGCATCCTGATGAAGGGATGGTTTGGTACAGTGTGCCCAGCCATGGCTTCTAGGCCTGACCAGCAAAGGAGCTGAAGGTGGTCCACAATACTACACTGCCAGAGAGGAAAAGCTAGGAAGCCCAAGAGCATGGGTCCGCACACCAGAGTCCGTTAAGACTCAGAAAGCTCCTGGGCCCCTGTGGAGCTGCCAGCGCTCTCTGAAGGTCTCTGCTGCTGTGTCCAGTGCCCCATTCAGTTCACAGCCTTGTCACATCTAGCCCTGGCCTCAGGTCCCAGGAAAAACCCATGGCCCTGAGGTCTCAAGCAGAAAGCATGCTTTGGATTTAAAACTCAGGCCACTAGGGACTTTCTGATCTGTCTGAGCTATGTAACAGCACTAAATCCTATCGCTCAAGTCTCTAGACTCGATCCTCTGCCCCCACAGGGCTGAGAGTAATGGGATGCCCACCAGTGACAGTGCCAAGGCGGAGCAGGACAAACCAAACTAGAAATCTTGTTTTAAGACATAAAGAGCTTAAAAATCTTAAATCTCTGGCTGGGGTTGCATATTTGTGAATGTGACTGATTCTGAGAGCTACTGTAGGGGCAGTCCCCAAGCCCACAGAGCCAGCTAGCTAGGGGGAGACTCACTTCCTGTGCTCTCAACAGTGACCATCCACCAAGGCAGAGGGGACACTCCGGATTGCCATAGCTTTTTATTTCAGTCATGAAGCAGGGGAATAAAGTTTTGTTTTCTAAAGAGAAAACAATGCTCCGGAGAAACGCCACTGACCTGTCCTCGACCCCAGCAAGTCACACTGCTAGGAAGCTCCGCTCCAGATACTGAGCACCTTCCTGCAGAACCACGGCTCAGAATCTGAAGACCAGGGTGACTGACTCAATTTTGGCTGCTGAGCTCTACAGCAAGAACAGCGAGCAGCTTACAAGAGGATGCAAACAAAGCAAGCAGAGCGCTGATGGGTTCTACAGAAACCTCTAAGGGTTAGAGACCAGTGGCAACTACATCAGAAAGTGAGTGACCACCGCCACACATTGCCTTATCTACCCACATCAGCCCCGGGATGTGCTGGACTGATAGCATGTGGTGGGAGAGAGCCTTTCCCCTTTGGCAGGAGGTGAGGATGGACAGAAACTTTGATAAATTATGAGCTCGTATATCTTTGGAATTATTATAAATTTTAGAATCATATAAAAATCATACATTCCGGCTCTAACAAAGATGGATTCTCCTCACGGAAATGGTCCTAACTTCATTTTCTAGCAGAAGCTCCCCTGACTCATTAGCGGCAACACGCAGCGTCTCCAGGATTCTCTGTCCACTTCCTCCCTCTCTCCTGCTGCTGCTCATTCTGGGGAGGAGTTAGCCATCTGCTCAGGCATTCTGACAAAAGTTTGGCACAGTTACTTTTTACTGACTTTCTAGCTACAAAGTGAAGTAGCAGCAAAATGGCATCTACTTAAAAGTGTCTCAGTTGTAAAGACAGGGAGGACCCGCGATGAGTAAAGCAGGGATAAGGGACCAGAGCCCACCACACCGCTGCTCTGTGTGCCCAGTATTCAGGCTGTACGAAAAAGGAATCGTTACAGCTTTCCAATACCAGCTGGCCACCCCAAATCCACCCATCATATTCTATAACTTATTTAATTTGGAAAAATATCAGATAGAAAACGTCCTTAAAACATGAAAGTGATGTACACACACGGCACCACCTAGAAGCACACCTTCAGTGGGGTCAGCAGAAAGATTCTGCCCAGAAATCATCAGTGGAAACATGGGAAGGCTGAGAAGGATGGTCTGCTCATAGAACTTTGATTTTTAAAATGTCCATCGATCTGGAAACATCCCTAGTCCTGGTTCTATGGACAGCAGCAATGGAGGAGGGAGGAACAAGCAGCCGTGGTTGTTCAACACTGAGCCTCTGCCGTGGGTGCTAGGAAAATAAAAGGCTGTGGCCGTCAGTCCTGGGGCTGCACTGTGCGCTCAACAATGCGCTCTAGGAAAGGCATGGCGGAGCCTGGGCAGGCTTCCAGGCCAAGTCTGCATCCTGTCCTTGAGAGGCCCACTAGCCACACAAAGCACAGCTTCAAAGAGCTCAGAGCAGCCAGAGTTTTGTCTTTAATAGGAGTTAGGCCCAGTCGACTCTCTGTTGCTCCCTCCTCCTTGCTGCAAGTTAAAAATATGTCCCTGAAAGTTTTCCTGATTTAATGTCTTGGAAGCGCGTGGTTAAGTTAGTTGCCAAAGGGCAATTAACAAGGGTATTGCCTAATTAAATGGGAACAGAAAAATCACCATGGTCTATAGTCACGGTTGGGGGTGGGGTGGGGCCTGGAAGACGTGAGCAGGGCTGTTCACAGATGGGGAAGAGCCGGCCAGCCAGTGCCAGTCACTGCACCGTTTCCTTGTTTCCTTCTCTGAGGCTGCTTCCCATGGCCAGCAGAGCCCAGGGACAGCACAGGTACGATGTGAGAGCGGAGCTGACTGTGGAGTTGGCAGATGCCCGGGGGTAGGCACCACCCAGAACACACAAGATGGGGTCAGCGAAACAATCCCTTTGACTCCTATTTCATTTCCCTTGACACACAAACAAACCAACAGGAACCTAAAGCCCACACGTTTACAAAAGACAGAACTTGAAACAAAAAGTTAAAAGAATTTAAAATTTCCCCCCCTCTTCTCAGAGCCAACTGTGAGATCAGCCAGGGTTCCCCACCCCCACCCTGCGTTCTTTAGTGTAGATCCTTTGGGCTTGGATGAAGCAGCAGAAAAGAGCTGGGTCCGACACACTGGGAAATTTATTTCCCCAAGTCTGTAGGAGGTACTGGGGCTCTACCCACGCTCGGTCCCAGCTTCTCTCAAGAGCTATTCCAGGAGGTCCTGAAAAGAAAGACACGCGTCACTGACAAACGAAGAAAGCTATTTTGAAAGCAATCGCCTACTTTCTTGGCTGGTCAGATTTTGTAGCCCGTTAGCGCTGCTTCTAGCTTATGCACAACTTGGTCCCAACTGCATCTTTAAAAACTTAAAATAGATTTATTTATTTTCATCTTACATGTATGGGTGTCTTGCCTGAATATATGTCTGTGTATTATGAGCACACCAGGCACCTTTGGAGGTCAGAAGAAGGCACTGAACCCCTGGGGTTGAGTTAGAGACAGCTGTGAGCCACCATTTGCAGAGAACGGAACCTGCGCTGTCTGCAGGAGTAGCCAGTGCTCTTAACCTCTGAGTCATCTTTCCGGAGATTGTCTTGATCACAAGTAGAAAAATAAGTTTTTTGTTTTGTTTTTTTGAGACAGGTTTCTCTGCGTAGCCCTGCGTAGCCCTGAATGTCCTGGAACTTGCTCTGTAGACCAGGCTGGTCTAAACTCAGAGATCCACCTGCCTCTGCCTCCTGAGTGCCTGGATTAAAGATGTGCACCATCATTGCCTGACTGAAAATAATTTTTAAGACCGAAATTTTAGGCTAATTTCTCAAGAAGAAGGCATCTCACCTCATCTGAATCATCATGGTAACCGCTTTTAGCGTGGGAGGCCGTGTCCAAAGTGTCCACCCCGTCAGCCTCGGCGTGCTGCTGCAGCACAGAGTACCGGTGGACCAGGAACCTGGGGAGGACACCGCCGTTAGTTTCCCGACTGAGTAGGGAGCATTTCTTTCTTTTTTTTTTTTTTATTGAGAAGGGAGCATTTCTTTTTTTTTAAATGTGTAGCCCAGGCTGGCCTCGAACTCTTGATCCTCCTGCCTCTGCCTCCTTCAGCAAATCCTACCGGCGTGCGCCACCACAACCGGCGAGAAGGGAGCATTTCTTATAGCATGGGTTTTCCTCCGATTTCCACACTCATGGCCGTGCAGCGTGTAGATATAATAAGATACGAGACTTGGGCCTGAATCTTGAGGGCTATTACTCCACCTAGCTTTCAGTCAGGAGAAAGGGATCACGTGGGCCACAGTGGCGTTTTTTCTGGCTTGGATTCAGGACCTCTGATCCACTTCCCCACTTCTTACCTTCCACCGCAGACGTATTTCTTCACAATGAGCACTCCTGCTACAACTGTGACCAGCATCAGTCCCACGATGGCCAGGATAATAGGAACAGAATTTGACTTGGAATTCTTGATAAATTAAACACAAACAGAGGTGCAGTTAGCCACACATAGCCTAGGGCTTCCAAGAGGCTGCCTATCGCTTTGAGTGACCTACAGTCCAAGGCACTGAGTTCGGGCACTTCTCCACCCCCCAGATGAACTGTCTCAGTGTGACCAGGAGGCTAGCACACCAGCACAGGGAATCTGAACTCCAAATGCCTAGACGCTGTAGGGTAGGGTCCTCAGGGTCAAAGTTACCGCCGAAGCCTTGGCAACTGCCTCAAATCAGGCAGGTCTAACCTTCTGACATGGCAAGGCGATGCTGCCCTCTGTAAACTTCCTGTTTGAGAATTGCTCAATTACGTGCCCCACCCCCACTGCATAAAGAATTCACATTTTAAATAAGTGTACAACTTTGTGCTGGGTCACCTTCACAGTTATTCTTGGCTGCCCGTTGCCCTGGGGTCACGGGGTGGACACACCTAGAAGATCACTACGGTCAGGCTGACAATTCCTTGCCCCTTGTTTACAACTCCTGGAGCTTAAGGGTGGGAGCCGGAGTAGACTGAGAACAGAGGCTGAGTGAGTCTATAACAAAGCTAGTGTCTTCGAAGACGTGTGTCACCGCTCTTCCAGGAAGGCCACTATGACATCAAGATTTCTGTTGTTACTTAACTTCTGGCATGTTTTTACAAATAAGCCTTATATCATTGTTTCGTGTAACCTACCTGCTTCTGGGTAGGAGATAGGAAGTGTGTGTTTTCAGTGTATCCAAGAGGAGGCGGAGCTGGATTCTGGGACAAGCTGTGTCCCTGTGGGCGGGAGTCCTGTGCAATCACACACACAAACACTCTGAGGACAGCCACCAGCAGTCCAGGGCAGGGGTGCAGAGAAGGAGGAACTTGCCCCCTTACAAATACACACACCCACACACTCTTCCCCTTATCGCCTTCGGGTCCCACCCTTGTCAGGGTCTCATCCCTTAGAACAGCACGGAGGAGGGGCTGCAGTTGTCAGGTTAGATTAGGGAGATGGGTCCTCAGCTCAACTCCATCACACTGTGATGCCTGCTTCACCAGGAGGCCCTCCCTAGTGACCTCATCTCCAGGGCTCCACCTGACCCAGCAGCACCACGCTTCCTAGGACCTGCTGTGAAGTGGTCTACACCTGACTGCTCTTTAGCTTCTCACTTGACACACGTGCAGGGCTCTATGTGTGCGCAAATCTCCAGTCCGTGTCCCTTCATGGTATTTTCTTTTATATTCTCCCCCAGAGGCTTGTTTTTAGTTTAGTTTTGTTTTTAAGACAGGGTTTCTCTGTGTAGTCCTAGCCTTTCTGGAACTCATTCTCTCTAGACCAGATTGGCCTTGAACTCAGAGATATACCTGCCTCTGCCTCCCAAGTACTGGAATTAAAGGCGTGCCCACTGCCCAGCTTTGTTTATTTGTAAGGTGTAGGGTGTGTGTGTGTGTGTGTATATGTATGTATATATGTGAGTACAGTACCTACAGGATCCCTTGGAGCTGGAGTTGCAGGCAGTTGTGAGCTGCCTGACAAGGGTGATGGAGGACAATCCGGGGTCCTCTGCCAGAGCCGATGTACTGCTGACTGCCAAGCCATCTCTAGCTCCATTTGTTTTGGAGAGAGTGTCTCCTGCAGCCCAGGAGGACCTCAGACGAGCTATGTGAGAGTTCTATGTGTGTATCCTCCACTCACTGAACACAACTTTTTAAATATTTTTTTCTGAAGAACTCTGGGCCTCAGAAACTCCACAACCCCATGCTTTGAGACCTTCCTAACTTTACACTATACCATTTCCCCCAAGCACACACCAGCTCTTAGCGGGGTGACCTTGTCACTGGGGTACGTGATGGGTCCTTTGCCCTGACAGCTTCCTGTGAATGTTCTGCAAAAGCATTGTGGACAACTCCATACTGGTGCCAAAGTGTAACTGGTTTTTCCTGGCAGAACGTTAAATCCCAGCTGTACCCGGAACCTCGATCTGTTTTTAACACACCTGCTTCTTGGGGATCAAGAAATTGCTTGTGCATTTCTTCTTCAAGTCTTTTACTTCTCGGGCTGGACTCATCCCCCCTTGGCATCTGTCTCCTGGGATTTTCCGGTACCTGAAAGACAGGAGATTGTTCACCAGGGCTGGCAGGGGCTGGTGTTTTCTGGGGGAAGGCATAGAGTCAGCAGTCAGGGCCTCTGGCTGGGGTGCAGGAGCTGTGGCCATCTATCTAGCGGGCTGTGGGGTATATGGAGCCTTGAAGAAACAAGTTTGTGAAAGTCTCCCAAAATGTCGTCAGTGATGGCGACAGTGATCGAGGTGGGCACTGGGAAGCACAGTAATAACACAAGGGTCGGTCGGTGCCAACAGTGATGCCTGTCAGCAAACTGGGCTCCAAACTCACCTCAGCGAAGAGGGTCTCTACAGAGTAGCGGAGAAGCCAAATGGCTGCTCCAACACATGATGTTTGTATTAGATGATGTGCAAGAAGCATTACGCAATAAACACCATACACATATCACACACACAACACATCACAAACACAGCACACACCCACAGAACACAGCTACCCACAGACCACACACACATACACCACATACACATACCACACACATACACCACATACACATACCACACACACCACACTCAAGTCTCAGACAAAAAAGGGAGGAAGGAACTAGCTCTGTAGACCAGGCTGGTCTCGAACTCCCAGAGATCCGCCTGCCTCTGCCTCCCGAGTGCTGGGATTAAAGGCGTGCGCCACCATCGCCCGGCTGAGAATTTTTTTTTTAAAGAACATAAGAATATATTCCTGGGTTCTTGCCTCTTTCCGAAAACAAGATTTGAAAATGGCAGAAAGTTCTCCTCTCTGGGAAACAGAAAATCTTATAAACCCTCAAGCTTCACTTGCTTTTGAACTGACTTTAAAAAGCACCAGTGCCGGGCAGTGGTGGCACATGCCTTTAATCCCAGCACTCGGGAGGCAGAGGCGAGCTGTCTCTATGAGTTCGAGGCCAGCCTGGTCTACAAGAGCTAGTTCTAGGACAGGCTCCAAAGCTACAGAGAAACCCTGTATCGAAAAACCAAAAAGAGCACCAGTCTCAGGGGCCAAATAGCTGTTCCTCACCAGCTGAGTTGTAGCGTGGTTGTGACAATCATGGCTGCCTGTGTTCATTTTTAGGGCCTTTTGTCGTTTCGTTTTTTGTTTTTTAAAAATATTTGTTTACTTATTATACATACAATATTCTGTTTGTGTGTATGCCTGCAGGCCAGAAGAGGGCACCAGACCTCATTACAGATGGTTGTGAGCCACCATGTGGTTGCCGGGAATTGAACTCAGGACCTTTGGAAGAGCCATCTCTCCAGCCCCGTTCTGTTTTGTTTTAAGGCAGGGTCTCACACTAGTAGCTCTGGCTGTCCCATAGGTAGACTAGCCTGGCCTTGAACCCACAGAGATTGGCCTGCCTTTGCTTTGCAAATGCAAGTGCTGGAATTAAAGGTGTGCACAGTTTTCATGCCCAGCAATTTTCACGGACTTAAAGGCCACTTTTGTTGAGAACACAACTCAAGTGACTTTCCAAGTGACCTTCTGAATGACCTACCACAGTCCGATGGGTGACCTTTGGCATTAAAGGACCCCAAACCTGCAACTTCAGACTACGGGAGCACTGCTTCTGAGCATGTCCTGTTCTGAGAGGAGCTGTTCTGAGGGGAAGCCACGCGTGTGCAGGGCGCCGACTGTCTCACCTCTCTTCACGTTTATTCATACCCTCTCTTCTCGAGACAGGGTTTACCTAAGCAGGGCTGGCTAGCCTAGAAGGAGCCAGTGTGATGCAGACTGGTGGTGAACTTAGGCCTGAGTGCTGGGCTTCCACACGAGCACTGCCCCGTCAACTTTCATCCTGTTCTTTATCCCACAAGTACCGCTAAACCCTATCCTTAGGACTGTGGACTTAAAACGTGTTCTCAGGTTTCTATAAGCTTGGCTACCTCCTCAGGAAGTCCTGTTTGGCAAATGCATTGTTTTGTTTTGGCTGAAATTCTATGAGGCAGGCAGAACAGGCATGGGTCCAGGGCTGGGGGTGGGGAGGGGCACTGCCTGTGGGGTATTTTGTGTCGTTTCAGGGCTGGCACAGGCTCAGCACTTCTGTATCAGAACTCAGATCCCGAGAGAGCTTATTAACAAGAAGCACAAGAATGGGAGAGGGGTGTCCATCAGCCGAGAAGGCTTCTGGGCCCCTTCAAGCTGCACCTTCTCCTGTGGGGGCCACTGGAATATTAATTAAAATGGGAAACGCAGTTCCTCAGCTGCGCTGGGGTCAAGAGCCCCAGGAGGCCGATGGCCGCCATCTGGACATGGCAGATGACACACTATTTTATCATCACAGTAGGTCTACTAGATGGTGCTTTCATGAATGTTCTGGAATACTGCTGCTCTGGCCAGAGCAATGAGGACCTTGCCAGGGAGGAACCATCTTACCCATTTGTCGTCAGGTGCTCCTCTTTGCCATACAGACAGAATTCTAACTCATGCCCCTTCAGTTCCGGCTGCTCGACACACTCTGAGGCATTTTCTGGACGGAAGTAGCCAAAGTCACTGCAAGAATCAACAAGGACGCTTTTGAGGTTGCCTGCAAGCCAGCACATTGCCACTAGTCAAGAGGGGGGTTGACATTCCTGTCAAGGATGCTCCAACTGAGGTGTGAATAGTTGCTAAGGTGGTGGTATCTTGGCAGGTATGCTCCTGAATGTGGATCTTCAGTACCTCCCCAGAGGACTGTGTGAAAGACTTGGTCCCCAGTGAGGTGCTACCGAGAGGTGGCAGAGTCTTTCTAGGGGCTTAGTGGAGAGGCTGCAGGCACCTGGGGCCCTTCCTCTTTGGTCACAGGGACCAATCTGCTCTGCCTGAATGTTTCTATCCTGAAGCCACAGGCCCAGGACAGCGGAGCCTGACCAGGGCTTTCCTTGGACACAGCTTTTTCCTTACCTTGGGCATTTATCAAAGTCACGGAAAGAAACCAGTCCCTTAGGAAAAGCCACAGAGAAGGCTTACTGATGAGGAAAGATGGACTAGGCCCCACAAACTTGCGAACAGACAAGATCTCCGGGGTAGGGGACCTACAACAGCCCAGGCTTGGGGAAGGGCCAGACTGCTGCTTACAGTAGGGCAAGGTCCCTAAGAACAACGGGGCCTTAGCGGCATAAGCAACAGATCTAGATTCAGACAATTCTTGCCTTCACCTCCACATGTCACTCATTAATTGTTGCTCTTGGGAATACGTGTTCTTATATTTTCTCTCCTGTCCCTCTTAGCTTCCTAGATAGCCCTAGGCTCCAATATGAAAGCTCCTTCCTGCCCTCCACCCCTCTGTGTACGTGTGCATGCACTTGGCATGTATATATATGTATATACATGTATATATGTCCACACCCATGCATATGGGTGTGGGGACCAGAAGTCAAAGTCAGGTGTCCTCTATACTCTGCCCCCTTATTTTTGGAGTTAGGGTCTCTCACTGACCGTGGAGCTCACTAACTGACTCCGGGGAACTCCGGATTTGCCTGTCTCTCCCCCAAGCCTACCACTGAGGTCACAGACCTTCCTGGATGCACAGAGGCAAATGCCACCACTCATTGGCACTTAGCCTGATGGCACCTCCTCCACAGGACCTTCTGTGATTCTGCTCCATTCCGCCACAGGGGACTCTCTTCACCTACCAGCTACTGTGTGTGTGAGTCTGTGGGAGACGGGAGCTTCAAGGTGGTGCTGTCCGTCTTAGACAGTAAAGGCCAAGGGGATTCCCAGGCCAGATCCTCCCCACGACCAAGTGCTCTGCAGGATCACAGCACTTCGGGGAACAGTGGCAGCTCAGGGGAGGGGTCAAGTGCAGGAAGCCCTGTGTAAGTCAGAGGTGAGCAGAGCGAAGAGTGCTTCCTGTGGGATGGAGATGGGAGGAGCAACACAGACAGACCTGCATCTCCTTCAGGTCTGCATTCTGCTGTCACTGTAGCTCAAGGAACTATAAGGGAGGCAAGGCTACATCCTCTTTCTTTGTCCATGTGCTCTGGGACCCGCTTTTACTTCCCGTCAGGATCTGTCACAAGCAGTTCCTATTTGCCCCAACTCATTTGAGTGACACTGGCCTCTTTCACATCAACACCAGAGCAAGGAAGTACTCTTCATCCCTGGTGGTCCTGAACTCTAGGGAGTCCATCGTGGTGGCCTCTAAACCTCAGTGAGACCTAGGGACCATGAACAGATTGATGTCACCTCTAGTGTCAGGGTCAGTCTTGCCAGTGATCCAGAACCTAACACCTTCCGGCAGGCTGTCTGCAAAGCCCAATCTCCTCCCTGTCCCAAACCACTTTTCCTGTTGTGTTTGGCTCATAATTCTATATACTGCACCCCACCCCCGTGCCCATATCCTTCTTCCTTTTTAAAACTTAATTTATTTGAGACAGGGTTCTCATATATCCCAGGTTATTATTGAACTCACTATGTAGCTGAGGGAGACCTTGAGCTTTTGATCCTCCTGCCTGTACCTCCTAGATGCTGGGATTATTAGCATGACTCAACATAATTTATTTGATGCTGGGAATTGAATTCAGGGTTTCATGCATGCAGGCAAACACTATACCAACTGAGTTACCTGCCAAGACCATTTTCCTTCTCATATAATTTCTGTCCTTCCCACTGTGTCCAGTGACTGACTAGCATAATAAAATAACCCGTCTAAATGTTAGCAATGTTCGGTTCCCTTTCTTAGTGCTTCCCTTTTGTGGACACCAGGCAGGAGGCATCCAGTCTGGGGGAAAGGAAAGTCAGTAGTGTTTCCACCTCCCCACACATGGGACAGGGGTGAGAGAGGAATCTGGGGAGTGCTGTTACCAGAGGAAGTCTTCCAAGGAACAGGGACAGAAGGAGGGCTGCTTGGCCGCCACATAGTCTCGCCCATTCTGACAGACAGATGACTTCCGTAGCCGGAGGAACTGTTCTTTATAACCCAAAATGCAGCCATCTTTGTAATCTCCAGGGTCTGTGGAGTGTGCCAGCCATGTGGTATAGTCATCCTCTTCACCTAAAGGGCAGACAGAACGTTCAGGAAGTCAGCGCAACACACAGCCCACCTATAAAAGAGAGAGGCAGCTGCCAGGAAGGAGGTGGAGACAGGTGCGGATCGCTGATTCAAAGTGACTTTAGTCTAGAACCTCCTACAGCTGCACTTCCTCGTGACAGAAGAAGACTAGAGAGAAGACTAGCAGATGGCGAACCATCTTGCCTTCTGCTGGGATTAGAGGCAACCTCTGTTTTAAAGTGAGGCTGTATAGGGAGCACTAGGGTCTCCCCAAACCAAGAGGTTGCTGTCTGCAGTGATGGCCTGGGCACTCCATCCCTGGAGTTGTAAGAGACAAGCAGTCATGTTTCTCATCCTGGGGCTCTTTGTTTAGTATAAGACACTAATGAGGCAAGAGCCCAGCCTGATGTGACCATACATAGTTGGTTTCAAGCAGAAGGGAAAACAGCCTCTGTCCAGCTTTTCTCTAGAGGCCACTGACTCTCTGACACCAGATGTTGACATCTGTTTCTGCTTTAGCATTCCACATCATATACTCCTAGGAAAATTGATGTGGGATGGCCTTCTGTATATGTGTTGCTTTTATTGGTTAATGAATAAAGCCGTTTTGGCCAATGGCTTAGCAGAATAAAGCTAGGCAGAAAATCTGAGCAGAGATGGAGTAAGAGAGTAGGCGGAGTTGAGGGAGACACCATGCAGCCACCGAAGGAGAAAGATGTCAGAACATTACTGGAAGGCCACAGCCTTGTGGTGATACACAGATTAATAGAAATGGGTTAATTTAAGATGTAAGAGCTAACTAGAAATATGCCTGAGCCATTGGCTAAACAGTGTTATAATTTGAAGTTTATAAATTATAATTTATAACAGTGTGATTATTTGGGTCTGGGTCTCTTAACAGAAAATCGTCACAGCTTAGGACCTAAAGGGTGGTGCCTGGGTTTTACTTTCGGGGCTTGAAGCCAGCCTGCTAGGGAGCAGGTACCTAACAAATATCTCACTGATCTTAATCTTGAGAGCTCATAGAGAACTCCCTGCTGAGGGACAGACACGCAAGGCAGCTCCTTCCAGCCTCTTCACTGCAGTCTGAAGACAAGGGCTCAGATTTCAAACCACATTAAATGTCTTATAGAAGGGTGAGGCCAGGCTGACAGCCCTGTGTTGCAGGAGCTGAAGGATTAACTGAACACTTGTCTCTAAAATGAGTCAGACTTTAAGCCCTTGATTATACAACGCCAACATGGAAACAGGGCTTTCCTTTAGCCTCTATTTTCTCACTGACACGATGAGCAGGTTTCCCTGTGACACTGTGGGGGACCATGCGCTGACACTTTCTTCCTGACGCCCTTGGTACCTGCCCAGTGTTCACTCTAGAGCCTCAGCTAGGGCCTGCATTCAAACTAAACCCCCAGCGAGACTCCCTCCCTTCAGTGTTCTGAGTGGCAGGACCAAGGAGCGGTCCTCGCGAACACTTCCCTTCAAAGTTGGCTTTCCACAGTCCCACAGCACTTGCCTACAGAGGGGCAACCCCCTCCCCACGTCACAAAATAATCTCCGACAAACACATTCAGGTATACTATTCTTACCAGCCAGAAGACTGGCTATTAAAGTACTAAAGATCCCTCTTCAGTGCAAAGCTACACTGTCCTATACGGCAGCCCTCGCCCATGCGGCTGGGATGAACTGAGACATGCTAGGATTTGTTGACTTAGAAGGAAAGAAAGTAAACTATCCCAGCAATCTTTCACACCACTCACATGCTAAAATGATGTTCTGGACATTTATAGACAATTCTATCACCTTCTATTTTATAAGGCAGACGACAGAATAACTCAAATTCCACAGGCGCCCCTTGTATTCCTTTGCACAGTGCTAGCCCCAGGACTGCTCTGCTAGTCCACTGCTGGACTGCCCACACAGAGCCTCTCCCGTCGCCTTCCGTGTGCATTTGACTGTCCTGGTTGAAAGAGGTTCCTCTGAATGGGTTCTTTGGGAAAAGGAGTTTACAAATCGCGACTGGGAAACCCTGAAGGAGATACTCACAATTCCGCTCAAGGATGTCTTTGAAGTCGACTGTGTAGGAGACCCACTGGCGGGTGATGAAGGACTCTGTGAACCCCCAGATGCTGATGTTCATGGACCGGGCTCCAGGCTCCGAGGCCAGGCCGGTGAAGTAGATGGGCTCCTGTGTGAATGAGTAGCTCTGCCAGCACTGGCCCTCATCCGTGGAGAACCTGCAGCCGGAGCCAGAGAAGGATCATGACAGAGGACCAGCGTGGACTGGGAGATCAGGAACGCATCTAGCTGTTGGTCCCCAGTTGGAGGAAACCCTTGTCTGACAATACTGCTAGCTGGCAGGGTCTGAGAAAGGATTCATTCATAGAACACATGGGAGAAAACACCTCTCTCCAAGGAAGAGAAAGGAGTAACCGAGGGAAGAACGAGTTTCTAAAGTAACAGATTCCAAATCAATGGGGATTTAGATAGACTTGAAATACCTCACATTTTTTGTATCATTTGTACTTAAGTCATTTCTAACTCAGAGTGCTTGGAAAATCTATATTTGGGGGGGGGGAGGAGACCGATTTTTGTCATTTAGTTGTGGTGTGTGAATGCCACAGAGCTTGGGTAAGAGGACCACTAGCCGGAGTGTGTAGTGTGTGTGTAGTGGTAGGGTCTGTTCTTTCCTTCCCCTATGTGGGGGTTTAGGTATTGAAAACTCTGATCATCAAACTTGGCAGCAAACATCATTACTTGATGACCCAAGGTGGGGGAAATCATTTTCAGTGATAAAATACACAGCTAGGAGGAAAACGCAGTGTCACCTGATCTGGGATGCTCTGAACATACCCCCTCCCCCCCGAGCCTTCACTATAGTTCTGCAGAGTCTGCCAAGGTAAATCAGGGCCCATGACTCTGCAATGAGCTCAGGAGCTGCCCGTCACTGCCCTCTACACAGACACGTGTGGGAGCCGAGAGCATGCATACTTAATCACATTGATAGGACGGTTGCTGTGCTCAATGGCCACGATGATGCCTCCGGAGTCCAGGATGGTGTAATAGTGGGGCCCTTCCAGCATCTTCGCCCAGGAGTAACCCCCATCATCTGAGATGTACACGTCTGGGACCATCACCGAGATGGCGTCCCCCACACTGCCTGCAGAGACAGTGACATTAGCAGACATTAAACACGAACCAAAGAGGACTTACTGATAAGAGAACACTTCCGAATGAATTTACTACTCTATTTTCACCAGATCTGTTATACTGGAAAGAAGGCCATCACAACTGAGGTGTTGCTACTGCCAGTGAGGGTCTATTAAAAACCCAAAGCACTGTTATAGTGCGGAAAACTCCATCCAGTCATCATGCCCCAACCACCTGCAGCAGCTGTCCATGTGACACAGCCTAGTGCTGTCTGACTAAATCTTAAGCTGAGGCGCTGTCTGGGTCAGATTGGCCCAGAACCACGTCTGTGATTGTCTTGACTAATGACTGACGAGGGAGGGCGCAGCCCACTGTGGGCAGCACTAGTCCTTTAGCAGGTAGTTCTGGGCTGTATAAGAAAGTTGTATGAGGAAGCATAAGGAAGAAGGCTAAGCATGAGCCCGTGATTCGGAGCCCGGGAATAAGCCCAAAACAGGTTGCTCCATGGTCCCTGCCCTGACTTCCTTCAATGATGAACTATGACCTGGTAGTATAAGATGAAATAAATCCTTTCCTCCTCAAGTTGTATTTGACTAGGGTGGTTTATCAAAGCAACAGAAAGGGAACTGGAACAGAGAACAGAAGCCACTTGCAGTGACTGTTTCTGTAGTGGGGGGGGGGAGAGGGGGGGTGGGAGAGGTGTCTCAAAGGCGGTGCTGTCTCCCTGTGCTTGGCAGCTTCTATCCACAATGGCGCAAGGGAGGGCTCCCTACCATGAGCGATGACGATGCCCACAGCGTTGGGCTCCGAGAGTGGAGCCATCGGGACATTCAGCTTCTGGGAGATGCTGTAAGAAGCATGAATATGAAGGCTGCACTGTGGAGAGAAACCAAAGCGCAGATTAAAACCAAAGGCATAATGTCCTTACTCATTCCACAGAGACTCCATGTAAGAGTCTGAGTGTAACTCAAACCTCAGTGTGATGATGTTTAAAACAAACAAACAAAAATCTGTGGTGAAGCTCATTTCATAAAATGTGCTATCTGGTTTTTAGAGTATATACGTAAGCATATTCTTACTTAACCAGTCTTCAGAACCTTCTCATCTTGTAAAACTGAAACCATTACTTTAAAGCAACAAGTCTCCACTTCTGTCTCCCTGAAGCCTGAGAAACCACTATTCATTCTATTGTCTGTCTCTCTAGATCTGACTCCGCTAGGCTCCCACATACAAATGACATCACACAGAATTTGTCTTTCTGTAAAGGGCTCATTTCACTCAGCACAGTGTCTTCGGGGTTGACCGCTATTACAGCATTTGTCGGAATTCCCTTCCTTTCTAGGCTGAATAATACTCCATTGTGTGTGAGTGGAGGTGGAGGAGTGTATACTATATTTTATTAACCCATTCTACTATTGATGGAGTTATTTCCATTTCTTTGGCTGTTGCAAATAATGTTGTCATAAACATAGGCGGCAAGACTCTGCTCTCATTTTTTTCCCAGCTGGGCACTGAATCAAAAGCTTTACACATATTAGGTAAGGGCTCTACAACTGAGATACATCCATAGTCCTTACTTTTAAATTTTTACTCTGATATTAGGTATACTAATTTGCCTGGGCTGGCTGGCAATTCTCCTGCCTCAACTCCCCTGGTGGCTGGGATGACAGACATGTGAGACTATTCCTAAGCTTAGTTCTTTTTTAAAAATATGGATATAGAAGCATAACTGATACACAGGCTAATGTTTCACTGAGCACAGATACAAAAATCCTCAACAGATGCTAGCAACTAAATTCAAGAGCATTGTTACCATTCGCCACGATCAAGTAGGAGTCATCTTTGGGATGGCAGGATGGCTCAGTGGCATGCAATTCCATTTATACAATATACCACATTAGCAGAATGAAGAACAAGAAACATGCAATCATCTTCATAGATGCAGAAAGTTTTGATAATTCAATGTTCTTTATATATAAAAAAATCTTTTTATTTATTTATTATTATGTATACAACATTCTGCCTCCATGTATGCCTGCACGCCAGAAGAGGGCGCCAGATCTCATTACAGATGGTTGTGAGCCACCATGTGGTTGCTGGGAATTGAACTCAGGACCTCTGGAAGAGCAGCCAGTGCTCTTAACCACTGAGCCATCTCTCCAGCCCTGTATAAAAATTCTTAACAAATTAGGCTGAGATTGTATCTCCAGATAATAAAGGTCACAGGAAACATTATATTCAAACATTAACAACTGAGTTCATTTCCCGTATGATCAGAAACAAGACAAAGATGCCCTTGCTCTCCTTCTGTTTAGCACTGTGCTGGAACTTCTGGCCAGAATTTGATGACAATAATGCTTTTCCAAAACCTAGAAAAAAGGATTTGAAATGTTTGTCCCGTACAGAATGGATGATGTGTGAGTAGAGAGATGTTAACCTTGATTTGAAAATTATACAATGTTTATCTGTATTAAAATGCCACATGGTTCCCATAAGTATATAACTTTTTATGTTTTATATATCTGTGATGGTTTGAAAGAAAATGGGCCAAAGGGAGTTGCACTGTGGGGGCTTGGCCTTGCTGGAGGAAGTGTGTCATCATAGGGGTGGGCTTTGAGGTCTCATGCATGATCAAGCCATGCCCAGTTAGACAGACCAATTCCTGTTGCCAGTTAACTCAAGATGTAGGACACTCGAATACTTCTCCAGCACCATGTTTGCCTGCTAGCCATCATGCCACCATGATGATAATGGACTGAACCATCTCAATTACTTTTCCTTTATAAGCATTGCCATGGCCATGGTGCCTCTTCATCACAACAGAACCCTAACTAAGACATTATCCAAGAACTAATGATCTGAAACCTGTTATAGGAGACTGTTGGCCAACTTGTAAGGAGGTCGCTTGTTTGTTCCCAGCTGCTCAGCCCGGAAATAATCACACCAAAACCTTATTATTTGCAATACTGCTTGGCCAATCACTATAGCATACTCCTAGCAAGCTCTTACATATTAAATTAACCCATTTATATCATTTTATATTTTACCACGAGGCTCGTGGACTACCGGCAAGGTCCCAGCTGGCAGCTTGTGTCTTTCCTCTCTGGCGGCTATATGGCATCTCCCCGACTCCACCTTCTTTCTCCCAGCATTCAGTTTAGTTTTCCAGGCCTAGCTCTATTCTGCCTCTTTATAACCAATAAAAACAATACCTATACAGAAGGGCTTCCTACACTAGAAAACAACTTTTAAAAAGGAATTGTTTGGGGGCTAGAGAGATGGCTTAGTGGCTAAAAGAACTGACTATTCTTCCAGATGACCCAGATTCAGTTCCAGCACCCACATGGCAGTTCACAGCTGTCTGTGACTCCAGTTCCAGGGGACGGAAACCCATAGCAAAATACTAATGCACATAAAACAAAATTGAAAAAAAAAATCCAAAAAAAGAGAATTTTTCAGCTAAGGATGAGTCCAGTCAAGGCAGTGAATGATCTGTGTGGAGGGAAATACAAAACAAAGAAGCTGTGAGAGATGCTGATGATGCAAACCCAGAAGAGGAGATCTGTGTGCACGGATCGGAGGGATCGATACTGTTGCAGTGTCTGTACTCCCCAAAGTGAGCTACAGACTTTACCTCTAAAATCCTGTTGGCATGGGTTGGGGGGCTGGGGCTGCAAAATTGGGAGTTTGAGTTTAGCCTGGGCTACAGAGCAAGACCCTGTCTCAAAAAACAAGCTGGGCAGTGGTGTTGCATGCTTTTAACCCCAGCAAGTGGGAGGCAGAGGCAGGTAGATCTATGTGAGTTAGAGGCCAGCCTGGTCTACAGAGAGAGTTCCAGGACAGCCAGAACTCCACAGAGAAGCTCTGTCTTGAAAACAAAAACAAAACCCCAAAAAACAAAACAAAATAAAAAAACCCAACAACAACAACCACCACAACAACCAAAAAACCAAAACAAACAGACAAAACCCCAAAACAAAACAAAACCAAAATGGGGGAGGAAGACAAAAATTTTGGCATAATTTTTCCAGGAAAAAGTGAGAAAATCCTAGAATTTATGTCTTTGAAGACTGTGAAACACCAAAGCAATCTTAAGATCAAACTAAAGGAAAAGAAAGCCACACTACCTGGCTTTACAGTAGGCTATGAAGCTACAGTCATCCAAACAGCATGATGCTGCCATAAACACTAACATACAGGCCATGGAACAGAACATCCTAGACATAAATCCATACATCTATAGTCAATGAATATTTGACAAAGGAATCAAGAACACTTGAGAAAAGGGCAACTTCAATAAACGTAGCTAGGGAAACCTTATATCCATGTGCAAAAAAAAAAAAAAAAAAGGATATGAATTCTGATTTCATACCTTCTACAAAAGTTCATGCCAAACCAGTGGTTCTCAACCTATGGGTCATTACCCCAGTAGGGGTTGCATATCAGATATTTACAAATTATAGTTATGAAGTACCAGTGAAATGATTTTGAGGTTGGGGGTCACCACGACATGAACTGTATTAAAGGGCTGCAGCATTAGAAAGTTGAGAAACACTGTTCTACACAGACTTGAATGTAAGACTACAAATTAAAATACTAGCAGAAAACACAGGAAAAATCTTCATGACACAGTCTAGGCAATAACTTTGGAAATGATCCTAAGGACACATACAACAAAAAGCAAAACTGTACAAACAGAATCACATTAAACTAAAGTGCTTTTACAATGCCCAGGGAATGCCCAAAGAGTGAAATGACCAC
Organism: Microtus ochrogaster; assembly: GCF_000317375.1. Lineage (NCBI taxonomy): Eukaryota > Metazoa > Chordata > Mammalia > Rodentia > Cricetidae > Microtus > Microtus ochrogaster. The sequence continues at coordinate 1,526,936 of NW_004949123.1, read as the reverse complement.
CTACAGAACAGACAGTATCTGCAAACTGCACACGGCACAAGGGGCTAGACAGCAAGAAACAAGTGTCTAACTTCAAAGGGTATTAGAAGAAGGTTCAGCATTACTCACCACTAGGGAAATGCACAACCACAGGCATCGTCACCTCCAACTCATTAGAATGGTGACATCATTTGTGTTAACAAAAAGGTAAAGTCACGGGGCAAGGGGAGCCCTTGTACTCTGTGGGGAAACGTAATTAAAGCCACCAACACACACAACAGTGTGGTGTTCCTCTCAAAATTTATACAACTGCCAGAAAGTCTACTTCTTAATATATCTACAGGCTACATCCACTGTGGCTCAACTCAAGAAAGAGAGCCAGCCCACGTATTTTTAACAACAGAAAGATTTACTTTATATGCTTTCCTTTGCCTATGTTTTGCCTGCATGTATGTGTGTGTGAGGGTATCAGATCCCCTGGAGTTGGAGTTACAGACGGTTGTGAACTGCTGTATGTGGGTGCTGGGAATTGGACCTGGGCCCTCTGGAAGAGCAGGCAGTGCCTTTAACCATTTGCTGAACCATCTCTAGCCCCCCTCCTCCCGTCTAAACTGCCGAACCATTTCTCCAGGCCCCAGACTATTGAAAGGGAAAAGAAGATGTGGTCTATGCCCGATGGGATGTTAGTTCTTCTCAACAAAGGAGATCGGATGGAAGTCAGCAGAGCTGAACTCTGCTGGCTCCCGAAAGAACCTGCTGTTTGCCACCACATGGATGAACTGGGGAAACTGTATGCTAAATAAAATAAGCCAGGCACGAAGGACAAATACCATTCAATGTTACTTAAATGTGGAATCTCATAAAAACACTAAACTCATAAAAGCAGGGAGTAGAGAGGTGGCTGCAAGGGATCAGGAGCAAGGGGGAGGGGCAGTGTTGGCCAAAAGGTTCTGAGGTTTCAGTTACATCGGACAAGTAAGTTCTGGGGAGCTAGTGAGCATCATATAAACTGTGTAATCTGCTGAGACTAGATCTAAATACCCTTATCTTACTCAATAAAAAGATAACCAAGTTAATGAATGTGTGCACTAATTAGCTTGACTGTGGTCATGTATACCACAATACAATGTATACAATGTATACACACAGCAAAATGTCATACTGTACCTTATAAATATAATTAACAAATTAAAATGGCACATAAGTCAGTAAAGCTGAGGGGAAGAATAAATGTCAGCAAGTAGGGGAATGTGTGAAAGCAGTTTAACAGCTGGTGCCTTCCAAGAAGCTCAAGTGAGCCAGGTGTGATGACACCTGCTTGTAATGTCTACACTCAGGAGGTAACCTCACAGTCACGGGTAACTCTGAGCCCAAGATCAGCCTGGTCCACACAGGGCTAGCCAGAGCCACATGAGAAATCCTATCAAAAAAAAAAAAACTTGCTGGGCAGTGGTGGTGCACGTCTTTAATCCCAGCAATCGGGGCAGAGGTAGGCGGATCTCTGTGAGTTCGAGGCCAGCCTGGTCTACAGAGTGAGTTCTGGGACAGGCTCCAAAACTACACAGAGAAACCCTATCTTGAAAAACAAAAACAAAACAAAAAATTCAAAAACCAAAAAAAAAAAAAAAAACCCTCCAACGGTCCCAACAGTAAAGATTATCCTTCTGTAGTAGCTAAAAGGCTAAGCCAAGCACTAGTGGAAGGAAGAATGACGGTTGGTTCCACTGGATGGACACTGAGGAACGCTAGGATTTCCACAGACTGTAACTAATCAGGGTTTGGGGAGACAGACCTGACTCCTGCAAGGACGTGGAGAGGCCACAGAGGAGGAACAGCAGGGCTTGTGGGGGAAGAGCAAGGGTGTGTGACCGCAAGGGTGTGTGACCGCAAGGGTGTGTCTGTAAGGAGAGGGTGGAGAGAGCCTGGCAGGACAGAGCCTTCATTCACCAGAGCTCGGACTTTACCCAGATAGCAAAGCGGAACCAAGAGAAGGTTGGGAAGGGAGAGGTGGAGGACCGGAAAGTGTCGCGGTAAGCAGAGGCCACCACTCCTGCCTTGGGTGGTGGTGAGAGGAGCAGGGGCAGGGCAAGCCCAAGGCAGAGGGGCAGGAAAGGGTGAAGAAGACTGAGGTAGACACAGTAAGTGTGGCTACACAGGGGACTGTGAGGTGGGGGTGGTGGAGGTGCCTTTTATCTCATGCCACGGGAGAGCACCACCAAAAACTCCAGGCTAGAGAAGATCTGAAGGGAACACAGGAACAACCAGCTCTCCCAGCGGGCACTGGCCCATGCCTGTACCATGTTATGAATGACTGTTCTTCTAAGGCCTCTTCACCACCACGGAGACCCCTGGCTAACAACGAGCACATCTGTCCATTCTGTCTTCACTCAGAAATTTAACAAAATATATAAATGGTTGGCACTCTATCTTTTTTTTTTTTTTTTTTAAGACAACCTGCAGTATCTTATCTTGGCCTCTCCATATCATTTCTACTTCACAGAGTGTAAGTGAATTCACCTTCCACCTTCACCCGGGACCCTGGCTGGGAATGAGATTTCATGATGTCAAAGCTTAGCACTGCTCAGAGCGGGGTGGACTGGCTGCTTTTCTGCACACACGGATGACGGCGGGCGCCAACAAACCTCATTCTTGTTCTTGGCGGTGGCGTCGCACTTGCTGTTCTCCGGCTTCCGCAGGTGCTCCCATCGTCCTCCCTGGTCAAAAGTGATCATGCTCTGAATAGAATTATCTGGACAGGGAAAGAGTGACGACGTAAGCCCGACACCCTGGAGGTCCCAGAGTCGGCCCACCATGCCAGTTACGCATCTACGCTTTCATAGAAAATAGATCCCATGTGTTTCTCCTCACACCCCGCTCCCTTTCCTTCCCCCTTCCCATGCTGCTTTGACTCTGGAGTCTCCTGAGCTCTTAGCACCTTCCACAGGCTCAGCTCAGCCCTGGTGAACAGCAGGCCTGAGGAAGCTGTGCCACAGGACATCCCCGCTAACTCCAGATACCATCCGGAGCGCACACTCCCGAGAAACCCAAAAGCATTCCTTTATGCCGTAGTTTGGACCTTAAATCCCTCCCTCTTCTCTACTGGCCAGGTTCTCAGAGCGTGGCTGCCAGAATGAGAGGAAGTGAGGTCACTGGCTGTGTCCTCGCAGGGGCATCAGGATTTAGCCTCCTTCTCTTCCTGTGTCTGAGGTGACTACACAGAATGTGTACGTTAGAGACAGTGAACATGTGAACTACATAGAATGTGTACGTTAGAGACAGTGAACATGTG